>NC_090941.1:448747366-448954866 GCF_040938575.1 Ambystoma mexicanum | reverse complement strand
GGCGTACGCGTTCCAGGACCCTCTTCTGGATGGAACTCATGTGGCCCCGGCCCCCCTCCATGAGGCGCCGGGCCTTCACAAGGGTCCTGGACCTCAAGTCCTCCCAGCGCTTCTTGATCTTCAAGACGTTGCGGGTTGCCACCCCCTCCGCGTTGATGGCAACCACACAGTCGGCCCAGATCCTCTCCCGTCCTTCCTTGCTGGCGCGGGACGATCCAAAGAGGGCATCATACTGCCCCAGGACATGCTCCACCAGGACACCAACTTCGGTGGCAGTGAAGCTGGTGCCCCTCTGCCCCTCTGGCCTGGGGTTGCCACTGGTGCCAGATGTAGAAGTGCCCGACATGGCAACCCCAGAGGCAGGTGTGGGTGGGCAACTGGGTCCTGGGGCTGGGCTGTGGAGCGATGTAATCCCAGTTGGGAGTCTTCAGTTCCAGCAGGGGTGGACACAGCAACTGGACCCCTGCAGATGGCTGATGTGCAGGCACCAAATGGCAGGGCACGGTGGCAGCAGGCAGGCAGGCAGGCAGCAGCAGATAGCACGTGGGAGGCTGCTCAGGGCACTTGGGGGGCAGTAACTCGGCCTTCGGGGCAGGAGCGTGGTGTTCCGTGTGTTTTCGGGTGGCCAGCTTGATACGGAGTGATTTGGCACGTGAAATTCCTGCACGTCAGCGTGAAATCCGAGGAAAGGCCCTTAGCGCGTAAGTGCGTCAGCACGCATACGCGATTCTATTGGACCAGAGTCCCTCATCGCGTAAGCGCGTCTGACGTGATCCGCACGGGCGTTCCCCACTCAGCACGTGAAGACGGAGCACACGTGGAAATACTGCACGTCAGAGTGTCATCGCGTGTAATTGGCCAAAAGTGCGCGTACACGCCATTGGCCTATGTACGTGTATTTCATCGCGTGTAATTGGCCAAAAGTGCGCGTACACGCCATTGGCCTATGTACGTGTATTTCATCGCGTGTAATTGCCCAAAAGTGCGCTTACACGCCATTGGCCTATGTACGTGTATTTCAGGGGCGCGCGGCCACTTACACAGGCAAGTACGTCAGCGCACCTGTATGCCTGCAGCGTGGGAATTTCCACACGCGATTGGAGTGGGAACTCGATTCCAGGGGTGCGAGGCTCACACGCTGCCTACTACACGCGCAAGGCATTAATTTGCGCACTTTTCAATAAACAAGCCAGATGCCAGGATGAACATACCGTTCCTAGCAGCAGTGGCAGTGGGCTACCAAAGGAGGATGAGGAGGAGAGTCAGGGCCAGAATATTCACACCCAGAACCAGCCTATTCGGGATGCCTGATGACCAGGTGTATGGGAGGTACAGGTTTCCAGCACACATCATACTGGACCTGGTCAGTGAGTGGGAGGATGACCTCACATCACCCACCCTGTGCTCCCAAGCACTCAGTCCCAAGCAGAAGGTCCTGAATGTACTGCACTTCTTGGCCACTGGATCCTTTCAGCGGACAAGTGCCATAGTGGGTGGTGTGTCACAGGCCACGCAGTCACGCTGCCTACACCAGGTCTTGAACATCATCACTGCACGGCCTTCAGTCCGCAGGCACATATATCTCCCCAGGACTCATGCAGAAAGGCGGACGTGCATCCAGGAATTCTATGGTGTGGCTCAATTCCCCAAAGTGCTTGGTGCAATTGACTGCACACATGTGGCTCTACGTCCACCCAGGGCAACAGAGCACATCTATAGAAACCGCAAGCACTGGCATTCCATCAACGTCCAAGTTGTATGCAATGCCAAGGGAATCATCACATCAGTATATGCCAACTATCCAGGGTCCACCCACGACAGCTTCATCTACAGAATGTCTACCCTATGCCGGGACCTAGAGGCTGGCCAGCATGGAGATACATGGCTGCTTGGTGAGCATGAATGCCACTCCACATGCATGCATGTCAGATACTGGGTCATGACACAACACCACTAATGATACCCATCACCACCTCCGCAGGGGACAGTGCCTACCCTATCAGCCCCCACATGATGACCCCAATCCGGAACCCCACCACGCCACCCCAGGTAAGGTACAACACAGCCCACATTGTTACACGGGGCATAGTGGAGCGCACATTCGGAGTGCTCAAGTCACGCTTTCGCTCCCTTGACCGTTCTGGCGGGCAGCTGTTATATGCTCCCCGAATAGTGTGCAGGATCATAGTGGCAGCATGTGTCCTGCACAACGTTGCAACACGCCGGGGCCTGCCCGTGGACATGGTGGTGCCCCCACATCCACAACCACATGCACGCCCGCTGCGCATGGGAGGGGAAAGGGCACGGGGGAGGCAGCCCGTACGCAACTGGTGGCCAACTTCTTCACCTAGGAATCACAGTGCTGGCTAGTGCACACTGCTCTGGCACATACCATCTGACAATCAATGATGACTCTACCTGACAATGTCTGAAAATTACTTGACAATGAACTGTCAGATACACATCAGCCTGAGATTGTTAACATGGAAGTGTCAATATGTGTGCACCCCTAGCTACACATACACCAGCTATGCATCACAACGCAAAGACACAACTCCATCAATCTAAAATGCATTGCCACAGGCGATTCACTACATGACAACATTGCCATGTCACCCACTCCCTTCACAGTCCCGCCACTGAGGACACCATGTCATGGTATGTGACAGCAAACAAACTGGCCATCACAACATGACACCAGTGTCACAAATAGCAGTGCCCCAAATGGAACATAGCCGCACTTGAGCAGCTAACCGCCCTGGAGCCACTACTACACACCTGTGTAAGAGTAATTTCTATCAAATTACACACCAACCCACCCTGAAGCCCACCCAAACAAGACACATTGCATGTAATCAATGGTAGTCTCATTACCTGATTCAGCTGGTATGTCCTCACCGTCCAGATGTACAGTGATGGCGCCATGCAAAAGTGTCAGTGCACATCTACCGACATGTAGTGTGACTCCAGAGAGTATGCCCTTGTGAAGATCTGTGTGAAATACCTGCAAAACATGAGCAACATATGTAAGTAGAGGCACATATCATACCATCATGCATAGTTAGGTGCAACAACAATGAACACTATGAATGTCTACACAGTATTGACTATGGACTGGCCAACAGCTCATGGGAGTCCAATGTCACCGTGTAATTTGCTGTCACTTGGGCACACCCTTTGCAAGCCCATGGAAACGGAAGCAGGAGGGGTGTGGATGTCTGCTACCCAAGCATCGAAACCAAACTCAGGACAAGCCTGCATGTGCCCAGCCACAATACAGTGTATGCCCAGGTACCCACACAAGGCAACACTCTTGCAAAATAAAAATGAAAAAGAGAAAAAATGGCCATGAAAGGGCCGGCGGGGGGGGGGGGGCACCTATGAGGTCCGAGGACAGGATGCACGCCACAATCCACCTGTGTGGATCATGGGAAAGGAAAACACCCCATAGGCTCGTGGCCCACACGGCTACTCTGTTGTGGGAGATGAGTCGCTATGGCTCTGCCCAGACCCTGCAGCTGACTCTGGAGGTGGGGGAGCTGCCTCAGAAGATGGTGTGACAATGGGAGGCAGCCCACGCAAAGCACGAGTTTGCTCCTCCATGGCTGCAAGCAGGCGGGTCTGGTAGTTCTGGTTCTGGGTTATAATCATGCGGAGGTCCCCATGCAGTAACTCCCGGGATGACCTGACCTCCGCACGAGTTGCCTGCATCTCGGCCGAGAGCGTCCGTGTCAGACGCTCCAGCTGCTCCTCTGTCCTTCTATGGGATGAAGCCTCAAGCTCTAACAGGGTCGACCTGAGGTGACGGAGTTCTTCCCTCAGGGCTTCCCTGTGGCGCTGGGACTCCATGGAAAGTGATTCCCGCAGAGTCGCCAGTGCCGCCCGCCTGTCCATGTTGGACGCCAACATATCCTCCCTGTGTGCCTGGCAGATGGACTCTGTAGCCTGCTCCAGTCGCTCCATCAGCCTTTCTGGGGGGACAATGGAAGTGGCCACCCTATCCATGGCCTGTGCAATCATCTCGGATGATGCTGCCTGTTGGGTGGCCATACCGTAGATGGATTGCTCCCATACGGTATTGCCAGGTGGCATACGGCCACCACGTTGACGGGCACCACACCTGCCTGGGGCAAGGCGGACTGCGCCTTGCTGTGCCGGCAAGGCCTCAGGCTGCAGGACTGCATTCCCTCTCTGATCTGCAGCCCCAGGAACAGGATCAGAGATTGGGTGGTGTGGCCCTGCATCCGTAACCACCGGAGGCTGATCTGCCGACACTGACATCCCCATTGAGGCCAATGGCCTGGCTGCAGGTGGGTCGGACAGAGGAGATTCTCTCCCAAGAACACTCACCTGCGACTGCACATAGGTGTCATCCTCCGAGTCTACACCTGAATACTGCTCGGGGGAGGAACCCCCAGAGACACCCCTCGACAGCACGGCCTGCAGCACTTGTGGGTTTTCACCCACAAACACACCACGTCCCTCACTTGTGGTAGGTCGGCCCGGGTTGCCCTCCTGGGACGGCTCCACCACCACATCCCCAGCATCAACAAGTGCTTCGTCCCCTGCAAAGACATGAAAGAGAAAAATGGAAACAGGCATTAGCACCATGGCATGCAACAAGGGCTGATGAACAACATAGGCAGTAGTCCTACGACACATGTCCTACATGACTGGGAGTCCTCCTATGCATTCACCATCACTGGGTCTGTAGGGGAGGCTCAGGGCATACTATGTACTGATTGGAGAGCAACGCCTGCTCACCTTGATGCCTAGCACTGCCATCACACATTGGGCGGTGATTGCCATGTCAAAGGCACATGCCATCACACACATGGCATGTGACATAGCCACCAAGTGAAGAGGGAGAGGAGGGCTACTTTTTTGGATTTCAACCACTCTGGTCCTGACATTGCATCGTCACATCAATTAGTATACATGTTGTACATGGATCTGCTAGTCCAAATTGGCAACGATGCACAGTGCCTTGTCTACATCAACATAATGCAGTAAACATTGTGATTCCACCTCCCCAACACCTGTAACGGAATAATTTTGCATTCGTGAAGCACCGGTCAAGTAATGTTTGTAGGTGCAGCGGAGCACTGAGGGGTGGTGGGGCAGAAGGGGATGCCAGTCAACAATACTACTGGTGCTGGTGTCATTCATGTCACGCAAGTGCAGGGGTGGGTGGCACAATGAAGTGCAAGGGGGAGTGGCGGCTGGAAGTGCTGTACAAGGTAAGTAGGACTTGACGTCAAGGGCAGATGGTGTTAGGCGCAGACAAGTGCTGGGGGGGTGGCCTATAGGGGTACAGAGACAATCATGCTGTGCTGTGGGCTCGGAGGGGACAGGGGAGGTACACACTGCTTCTGGCTCGGCAAGGTCCTTTCAGATTTCTATGTGTCCTGCAGAGTTGTCACATGCCGCAGATATGTGCCCTTGGATTGGGGATCTCATCTTGGTGAGAAGGGTGAGGCGCTATTGCCTTTGGAGCATGTGGCAGGCCAGTTTGCCAGAGGATGGCCATGATGCAGGACATTCCCTCTCTGCCACCCGGCACCTGTGGTTTGGGTTCCCAAGATCCGAGTCATGCCAGGACTCTGCATTGGCATGGGGCTTCAGACAGGTGGTCATGACCGTGGCAAAGACATCCAGTGTACCTGACATGGAGTGGAGCATGGAGTGGGCCCTGTCAGGATGGGAGTGAGCCTAAGGGGGAGCTGGATGGGGGGGAGATTTTGGCAGCATGAGCCTCGACTGACACACACTTCATGGGTCGGAATACCAAGAAGGTGTGTGACAGTGGTGAGGGTGGCTTTGCCTGTGGGGTGTTGAGGGTGAGCTGGGAGGAGAGGAGAATGTGATCACTCCAGGAGAGAGGAGTGCAGAGATGGACGGAGAGGGGAAAGTCAGATGAGATCAGAGCATCAAGAGTGTGCCCTGCAGAATGAGTAGGGACAGACGGGAGTCTAGAGGGTGAGAGGGAGTTGCTGAGGTCACAGAAAGGTCACGTGGGGGCGTCAACAGGCATGCAGGTGGATGCGTACCGCACCAAGGATGAGGAATTCTGTGTCTGGGGACATGAGTGAGGAGGAGAGGTGAGGACACTCAGAAAGGAAGTAGTACATTTGACCAGTTTTCCCAGACACAGTACGCACTGTTTGAGAATGTCAAGGTGTGGTGGACAGAAACCTCACACAAGCCATTCCAGAGTGGAGTAGGTCTAAGTAGGTGTGACAGTGGCAGGAATACCCTCAGGGAAGCCAAGGGCACACCCCCCCTGCACAGTAGTGGCGGGCCAAGGAGAGGGTCAAGGATGCAGACAGAGCTGGCCGTCAGACATGTTTCCATGAGACCAAGGATGTCAAGGTGCATAACCTCATGTAAGTGACAGTTATCGGAGGAATGCCTGATGCAGCCGCAGTGAAAGGAGTGTAATTGTGGAGGAGGTTGACAGCCTTGTAGGACTTACGGGGAGTGCTAGAGATCAGAGGTGCCGCATGTGTAGGAGTTGGAGTGGGAGGCGGAGAAGGTTCATGGGAGGGTGCAGGGAGGCAGTGCAGGATTGATGAGGAGAGAGGAGGGGGGACAGCAGGAGAGGTAAGGAAGTTGATGAGATGTGGGTAGCATTTCTCAAGGAGATTGAGGTTGGCCTAAGGGCCTTGGACTGAGACGCTCCCATTACCATGCACATCAATAGTGGTATCTGAGGATTGGAAGGAGGCCAGGAGTACACCCCAACGGGTCCCACCTATGATGGTGGAAGAGGAGCAAGGAGAGAGGACAGGGACCATGTGAAGGGTCTATGGGACAGGCAAAGGCATGTATGAGCAGATGTCAGTGAGAGTTAGCTTAGAGTAGGCTCAGATGCACTGGTCAGCAATAGGGTGGGTCGCATTGGAGGGCAGGCTGCCCTCATTTGACTTTTGGCAAGCAGGTGTCGTGCGTAGGGCACGATGGTCTGAACTGTAGAAGTCATGGAAGATAGACCATGAAGAGCAGCATGGAGTGTGAGGGAATGGGGCTCGAAACCAGACGGTACCAAAGGACCCAGGAAGGAGGTGGATGTCAAGGCTACATCCACAGTATGACTGCATGTTGGTAGGCATTTATATACAGAGGACGCATTAGCATGTGGTATCATTGCATGTCAGGCATGTGAAGATGAAACTTGAATGGCTGGGGGAAAGGAGAGGAATGGTATGTAAGACATCAGATGAATAGACAGGGGAGTATGAGCAACAATGTAGTGACAAAATTACTAATCAAGGGCAACTTCCATGGTGTTGGCCCATATGTGCACTGTTGCCAGTAGGGATAGTGCTGTGGCCAGATGGTGTTGCACTGAACATACTGGATGAGGCACATGGGTGCCACTATCAACTCTGCCACACACCCCCTTGACAGGCACCCAACATGAATGCTTCACACACACACCATGCACATGGATAATACACACATGCATGTGCACTCACCGGATGATGCCTCGTAATCAGGGAGGTCTCCCACACCTTGGAGTTGTCCCTCGGTGACGTAGGATCCAGCTACGGACTCGTGTGGTGTGAGTTCTATTTCCTGTGCTGGGGACCCACCTCCAGTCACCAAGGTTGCGGCATGACTTGAGGCCAGCTTATCCTTTGCCCTGCGCTTAAGGTCATTCCAGCGCTTCTGGCAATCACTAGCTGTGCGCCTCACTACTCCAAGGGCACTTATTCTGTCAGCAATGGTCTGCCAGTGTGCCTGGCGTCTGGCATGTGTGGTCTTGGACCCTGCAACGATGACCATTTCCCTATCATGATCTGACACATACTGAACAAGTGCATTAAGTTCGGCGTCTGTGAAGCTTGGCTTCCTTGATGGGCCGGACTGTGCAGCCGTGTCTGGGGCATCAGCCTGTGCCGGACGTGCACTCTTCCTCTTGCGCTTGGAAGGGGGTGGGGATCCAGAGTGTCCTACGCCGCTGTGGACACTAGGGGCAGGAGCCGTGGTGGACTCTGTACTGGGTGTGTGTGATTGCCCACTCAGCATGGGAGTAGGTGCAGGCATTGGGGGTAGTGGGATGGGGTCAGGCCTGATCTGAGGTGCATGAACTAGGACCGACACAGTCTTGGCAGGGTGTATGAGAGGTGGGGTGGATTGAGCCACACCCTGGCTACGAGGGCCAGCAGATGACCTATCTGGCATAGATGCGCGTGCCCTGATGACACCAATGTGCACCGGTGCACGTGCAGTGGACCTGCTGACCTGGATGTCAGCGATGGAATCACCCTCGGACAGGTCTGGTGCCACAATGGCCTGGTCCGACATGGGCTGATCAGGGTTGGTATCAGCCACATGACTCTCAACTGGGGGGGGGGGGGCATGGGTGTCCCTGACTGTTCCTCCAGACTGGGGGGAACAGGGGCGCCCTGCAAGTCACAACCACGTCCCCTGTTGGATCCTCCACGGCCACCACGTGTGGCTCGGCCACCTTTGCCACCCTTACGGCTTGCACGCCTCCCAACCATGGCACTGATGGTATTGTGCGTATGGGAGTGGGTGTGCACAATTGTCCTGGGCAATTGGGTGTCAAAGGGGTTGGGTACCAGATGGTATTCGTACCCTAGTGCAGTGGCAAGGCTATATGACACCCCTGGGGAAAGATGACGGGTCACGCAACGCACAGGCACCCCAAAAAAGTTAAGGAACGTGCACAATACCCCTCCTAGACCACGTGTGCTGATGGAAAACCCTGCACTACGCTGTGGCATCCAGTAACACAATGAACGTATGCGTGTCACACGCGGCCTAGATTGACCTCTGAAGGGGTAGGCTACACACGGGGCAAGCACAGATGTTAGATACGTGCGTGACTCACCGTCTGCCAGGTAAAAGAGCGTGAAAAAATAGCACTTTTGGTTGGCAACACCCCCGCCAAAAGAAGAGGTGTACGCTGTCTGAGGAGACAGGACAACTGTAGAAGGGGACACTGTTTGAGGGAACAGGCCCAGGAAAACCAGTACAAGAGGAAAAAGAGAAAAGAGCTGTCAGAGGTAACAGGGAGTACGAACTGGAAACGCCGTGAAGTAAATCGCGTGTGAAACGACAAGAAGTACCGAATTCACCCACTCGCTCTCCACGAAAAGCACGTACAAGGAAATTGTGTTCAACACTACCTTTTATACAGGCCCACACGTACATCGTCACTTACGGCGTGTACGTGCTTGGCCCATTTTCACCAATCACACGCTTTGGCACTCCTGCGTGTAGCTCTCTTTTCACCAATCACACGCTTTGTCACTCCTGCATGTGGATCCTTTTTCACCAATCACGCGCTTCGACACTCCTGCGTGTAGCTCACTTTTCACCAATCACACGCTTTGTCACTCCTGCATGTGGATCCTTTTTCACCAATCACGCGCTTCGACACTCCTGCGTGTCGCTCACTTTTCACCAATCACACGCTTTGTCACTCCTGCATGTGGATCCTTTTTCACCAATCACGCGCTTCGACACTCCTGCGTGTCGCTCACTTTTCACCAATCACACGCTTTGACACTGCACGTGCAGGTAACTATTGACGCACATATGCTGGTGACGGGTTTTCGCGCGATGAGTGTGGGGTTTTCAGGTGCAAAATCACTCCCTATCAGGCTGTCCACGCGTTCTAACACGAAAGACCACGCTCCTGGCCAGGAGGCCAAATTTAAGTCCCCAAGAAGCCTGAGCACGCTCCCACCTGCCATCGGCTGCTGCCTGACTGCCTGCTGGCCACGTGCCCCACAGTGCTGGTGGGTGGGGGTGGTGGGAGACATGGGTGGGGGCCTGGTGGAGGGTGCCCCTGGTGGATGGGGGTTGGGGGTGGTGGGAGACATGGATGGGGGCCTGATGGCAGGTGCCCCTGCACTGCTGGGGGGTGGGGGTGGTGGGAGACATGGGTGGGGGCCTGGTGGAGGGTGCCCCTGGTGGATGGGGGTGCAGGGGGACATGATCAGGTGTGCAGGGTAGTCCACTGTTTTGTGGGCTGCCTGCAGGGGCCGGGGAGGGTGTACAGGGTACACCTGTGGGGGCCCACCCAGCCTATTCGCATGTGATAATTCCCACGCACCCCTGTGATACACGTACCCTGGCCAATCGCGTGTTGAACTTCCCGCTACCCCTGTAATACACGCACCCTGCCTGTTCGCGTGTGATGATTCCCGCATACCCCTGTAATACACGTTCCCTGGCCTATCGCGTGTTCTACTTCACGCGTCCCCCTGTAATACACGTTCCCTGGCCCATCGCGTGTTGAACTTCCCGCTACCCCTGTAATACACGCACCCTGGCTGTTCGCGTGTGATAATTCCCGCGTACCCCTGTGATGCACGTTCCCTGGCCTATCGCGTGTTCTACTTCACGCGTCCCCCTGTAATACACGTTCCCTGGCCCATCGCGTGTTGAACTTCCCGCTACCCCTGTAATACACGCACCCTGGCTGTTCGCGTGTGATGATTCCCGCGTACCCCTGTAATACACGTTCCCTGGCCTATCGCGTGTTCTACTTCACGCGTCCCCCTGTAATTCACGTTCCCTGGCCAATCGCGTGTTGAACTTCCCGCTACCCCTGTAATACACGCACCCTGGCTGTTCGCGTGTGATGATTCCCGCGTACCCCTGTGATTCACGTTCCCTGCCTAGTCGCGTGTAGTACTTCCCGCGTACTCCTGATTTGGAGATTGCCCGCTTTGCTTTCCTTGTTTGCCTGCCCTGTGAAGTGGTCCGGGGTTAGCGCAGCCCTTAGCGATGATTTAGCGCTTTTGATGGCTTTTCCGTGCGCGAGGGCGTTCTTGGGGGCGTTACTGGCGCTGCTGCAGGCTCGCTGCGATTCTCTGCGCCACGGCTGTTTTGGGAGCTTGAAATCCATGAATACGCTGTGCGCGGAAATCTGTTTTAGCGCACGTGCCTGGCGCAGACTATCGCAGGCGCACGCTGTGCGCCAGCCGCGTGCGCTACTTGTGCGCTGGATTCTATGAATTACCCTGCAAATGTTTAGAGAATATTCTGCGATTTGCATTTTTCTTTGCTCTCGATCCAAAATAGTTTGTCTTGAGGCAAGCGATGTTCGTATGCAGTACACAAGGTTGTTGGTTTACGATAAAATAAGCTCTTCGGTCGCACTGATAATCGCATGGCTGTTCCAACAACGAGGCACTAGGCCACCACAACGGTCTGTATGTTGCATCTAGCCATTAGTACCGCGTAAGGGCATACTTGTACTTGGCGATCGTCCCATAAAATGGTCAGGGTGCTAACGTTGTTCACGCGGAGAAGCAACTGGCGGTTGAAGAAGCCATCCGCCGGTGTCTGGTACTCGTGACACATACAATAATGAAGGATGTACCTGTTTTAAAAACATAAAAAATGAAATTAGTCTCACCATCAGATCTTTATTAAAATTATTCATTTTATATATTAGGTCGGGAAATTATTTCATAGCTAGGACAGTGCAACTGGGTATTATACGTCAAGGGGGGGCTGTAGGATACTGAGACAGTCCCCCAGTGCAGGGGTTAACAGGGAGGCAGTGCAGGTGGAGAGTGGAAGGGCCCAGGACCGAGGTCGCAGACAGTGGACCAGTTGTAGCAGGGGAGAGGGAGACAGAAAGCAGAAGCAAAGAGGAAGGTTTTGAGGTGCTTCCGTAAAAGGAGATGGTTCTCCTCAAGATAGTGCGTGGTACAAAACAATATGCCACATAGAACGAACAAGTACAACTTAACCCGTCTTTAAAGCTACTGTATAGTAATTAAATTGCGGTATAAACTCATCTAAAGAGTTACTTACATTATATTTGCATTTTCCATTGTGTCTGTGCGTAGGGCAGCCCCGAAATACCACTCCTTCTATGCCGACGTTATTTCTTCTAATGAACGAACATTAAATGGCTATCGTTTCTGAAATTTTATTCATTATTGTTTCTTACGTTATTGCACCACACCCCCAAAAAGAAGTCTTTCGGGATGGTCCCGGCCTATCAAGGTCAAATAACAATAGAACCTTATACTGAGTCGTGGGCCATTCCGGCACCCGAGCAAAAAATCAAAGCAGCTGACCTTCACTTTGAACGAGCACACATTCCTAGTTAGCTACATTCAGTGTAAGGCCATCTCACAGGACTTGAAATTTACACTCCATCTTTGCATTTTGTCTGCGTGCTTTGCAGCCCCAGAGAACCATAAATACGGAGACATTCTATATTTTTTGAAAAATGATTTATATTACAGTGACATGCCATTCACAGAGTTGAGGACGTTGGAAAAACGAAATCATCCAAAAGTTAATTCAGCTCCAGTTTCTTTTGCCATAATCCTGACCACACACAAACAACTTGATTATTTGGCCACTTGAAATTGAATCACATCCCCCAGGGCCTCAGTGAACGTGAGTCATTATGTTGTGCTCCAGAATCCTACAGAGTACAGTAAAGGGATCAGAGTTACCTCACAGATAATAGAAATCTTGCACAGCTTTAAAAGCAAAGGGATAGTGGATAATTTTAGGAAGGTCCACGAGACACCTGAAGATTGCATTTCATCCAACTGTCAACCTGGTCATAGCTCTGCCCTGTAGGGTACCATCACATTGGCCTGAGCCTGGTACGTCTCCAAGACTGCATTGATAACTCAACCCCCCCATAATGCCTGACAAAAGAAACAACAACCATTTTGCTGGTTAACACTACAGTGTCCTTCTCTAATTGTGTTCCCCGAATTCCATCCTCACTTAATCAGACAATTAAATGATAAAATGTTCTGACCTTCTCCATAAATTACCCTGGTGGCAAGGTGATGGAAATAAGGGAGCATCCTTAGAAGTACCAGACATACTACATTAAGGGACATGTTACACAAACTTTACATCTGTGCAAGCACAGTTCACACTAGGGCAAATAACATCTTCTTCCAATTAATGTTTTCACCATGGCAAATTTCTCAGTCATGCTACGAAAAGGGAAAACATTGCCTTGGTGCAAACATTAATTGAAAGAGTGTTGTTTTTCAATAGGGGATTTTCTTTCTCTTGTGCTTGTTGCTAGGTTTCTGTAATACCTTCCTTAGCTTTGTTTGTTAAATCAATAATTAGATCATTTTCAAAACATTTTTCCTTAAACCTATTATTAAAACCTAATTAAAAACTACACATATGAAACAACCAGAACTCTAAATACTACAAATCTTTAAAAAAATAGATTTGCTCCGACCTCGGAAAACAACATTAATATTACTTCACCATATTTTGAAAAAAGAAGTTGACCATTAGTGAACCAACACAAGATTTCAAGTGTTAAAAATCCCCGGAATACATTCATGTCAATTGTTCACCGAGCACATAATTGTAAAACATGTTCAATATAATAAGTTGTTACTTTGCTAAACAAATTGTCCCTGTACAATGTTTGTAAAACACGGATCGTATTCCAGAACATGTATAGAATCTGATAAATAAAAAAATAAAAAATAGATCTCTTTGCTCAGCTTCTTTATTACCAGAATACTACTGCGCCAGTAGCATTTCATCTAATTGCTGAAGCTAGCCTCTGGTGCACCACAATGAATGTGATGACCACAGCTAAACATGATACTTTTAACATTCCCCATCACTTTACCAATGATTACAACGACTTGCAGTTTTGAACTTGATCACGTACTAATAGTGATATTAAATGTCAGAGTGAAACAGATGTTCAGTGAAAATCTGGGGCGTGCCAGATTGCAGACACGATGCACCAGTGCAAGTGCAATGTTGCACGATGCTAGCACAATGGCAACAGTTTCTCTATTTTTTAAAACACTGGGTCATAATAGAAATCCATTGCACCATGACTAGTGCAGTTTGACATGTGATACGCACCAAGCCAAAAATGCCATAATGCATTACAGATGCATTTGCACTGCAGTTGTGCACCAGAGCAAAGTTTGCCCTAGTGCTAAATCGGAATGTATCTTTTTTGCATTAGGGCAATATGTGCCTTTTTAAAATTGAGACTTACACCTGAATTATGACTTTTGGGTGATACGTTTCAGGAAATACATAATGATTTTTTAGATGCCTCTTATTGGTCATCCTGTAAAATAAGCCACTCAGCTGCACACAGTCCTAAACTGTGAAGAATGAACCTGTATACATTCTTCACATCACATTAAAAATAATGTCAGTAGCCTATATTCTATGTTCATCTACAATGCATCAACAGTATGAGGTGGTTTTCTGAATGAAAGGTTGTAGGGAATAGTTAATTTATGTTCCTGAGGGCTGTACTATACCATGTGTCTATGTTTTACAATTAATATATACACATTTTGTTAACTGTTATATTCTATACACGGTTTTCAGGCAACTCCCTGATGAAGGGCTATTGTCTGAAATGCATAGAATACCAGTGTGTACCACCACATTTTACAGGAGTTTTGTGTTAATGGACATTGTGGTTAAAGTGGTGTTAACATGTTCCTTCATTGCATTGTTGCAGCAGGAGAGTGATTGCCTTAGTCCTACCCTAGTGCCATTGTTCAAAAAGCATGGAAAACTTTTATTTTGCACTATGGCAATATTTATCCTAGTCAGGGATGTCATTTCACCAAAATGCCATGGGTAGTGGAAGTGACATCACAGGACTCTTGACCTCTGATGACATCAGAGGAAGTGATGTCATTTGACCCCACACCGAATAACCTCACCGGAAGCGATGCAGCACAACCTTTCACCCCTCAACAAAACAGGAAGTGGAACCACATAGCCTTGTTTCTAAGTACACTATAAACAATATGGTTACGATATCACTGTAAAGTGATATACATTTGATACAAGAATGGATCACCATATGTATCATTAATATCAGTGAGTATAGGCCCATATTACCAAATCACTGTGAATGCAAGCAGACGTCGAAGGCCAAACGATAATGATGTCTATATAGCATTTACGCTTATATATAGAACAAATATACATACAATATCACCCAACCTGTGTTGGTACTCATTTATCAACCTCAGCAGGATGAAAGGCTGAGTTGACCTTGCTGGGCGTCGAACCTGTAACCTGCAGATCACACACACATTGCACCAGCAAGCACTCATCACACTGAACTATTATACCGTCTATAACTATTAGAAAACCAGCCACTCCAGAAACAAAGAGCCACATGCTTTTTTAGGGGTAGCAAGGGAGACCACAGGGGTAGCAAGGGAAACCTCAGGGGTCACAGTTGCGGACACTTCATCCGCGGTTAAGATTCGTGACTTTGCAGCCTGATGTTGAGTGCAAGGTATTGAACCTGATTTACAAACGTGTTTTACGATAGCAAAACACTTTGTAAATCAGTGCCATACAGGAACAAGTTACATTAGAAGATGCAACCGCAATTTGAAAGTTTGATGTTAAACCCAGTGCAATCAGAAGAGTTATAATACTTCTATATATTTACAATTTTTAAAGAAGAACCCAGTTTTTTCTAACTATCAATGTGTTCAATTTCTAACGATCGTTTCCTTCCTCTCGCATAATGGCATGACAGTCAGCAAGTTATTCAGATGATACATATTGTGTGAAGACGTTACTCAGTGTGCACGCCTTCCTTTGATCTCTGTTACGCAGATGGCGCACTATGCTGTTGCCAGGTTTCCCAGTGACATGCACTCATGGGGAAAAAAATCACACCAGCAGCCAGAGAGCACCTTGGCTGCTCGTCAAGAAGCGCATACATTTCAAAGCATTGACAAGCCTGTTCAAAGGCATGCTTTGTCCTTTTCCATGCAGCTTTTCTATTTACATTCCAGCCTGCATTCTCAGTTCAGCTGGTCAGGGACACCTGGATGAACCGAACGGCCATCTGGAGTTGGGAGTTAGCCAAATGCATCCATATTCCGTGTTAGTTCTGTGCGTTTCTGGTGTATCTTAAATCATGCATATTCTCACTGTAAAATTGCCCGCAAAATTTAGCAAAGTGGATGCATTGCGACTAACTATGGAGCTGGACACAACATGTCAATTCACACTTACAAGAAACGCAATTCAGCCACGTGCGGTGAGGGAAATAAAAGAGCAAGCATAGGTAGGCACACCCTAATGTGGTTAAGGCAACTTTTGGTCGGCCTGGGAGGTGCTTAGTGAAGAGAATCATATTATTGTGAATACCTCTGAGCCTCCTTTAATGGAGAAAGTGAATGACCAAGGACTCATAACCACATTTTCAGTTGTGGTAAAACAGGTATTATTTCAGAAGACTGCCTGTTTTCTACTCCACAGAATTATAGGTGCAACTTTTTTTTTTTCTTTTTTTCTTTTTAAGCTCTAGTTTTCGGTGGAGGTACTTCATTCACTTACAATGTTCGTAATGAGCCAGGTACAATTACTACATCTGATAATTCCACCTCTTCCAATGGAGTCCATAGGGAAATGGACAAATAACATACTCTGAATCTAGCAGAAAATGTCTGTAGTTGCTTGGGGTAATGGTAATTCAGTTCGGCGTATTCGCACTGTAAAAGACGCCATAGTTGTAATGATCCTGCAGTCTTTAAAGTATTTGTTTGACATTGATGGCTCAGACTCATTCATGCTGGCTGCTTAAAGATTTTTGGGCTTCACCATTTCTGAAGGTCAGGAGCCTATTGATTTTGGGTATGGCTCAAATGTATTAGTATACTCAGAGTACATTGGGTCTGACTTACAAAGCGTTTTTAAATGGGGTTGTCCTATTGAGAAGGGCTTTTGAAAATCAGTCCCATTTTATGTCAATAAAAAAGAACCAATGTAAATGATTGTGGTTATTTAGTTTCGTTTCCCCACACTTGTATATTTCCAACTTTTATTTGTTGTTATTTTCTTTTTAGAAGGTGTCAGTCACTGGATGAGACGGCTACAGCTCATGCATTGTCGACAATGCACCTAACAGCACTTTATTCCTGGCTTCAGGCTGCTTGTTTCACTTTCTGCAAGTCATGTTGTTCAGCTTACAGCAAGTTAGCAGTTTCTCATGAATGGAGCTTAAGCATCCATGCCAACCTGTCCTTTCTTTTGAGTTATATAATTCATCTAATTAATTTTGCATTTTTGCGCACATATGAGCACACATTGTGTATTTAGTGTTTATTTGAACAACAGACACGTCAATTTCAATCAGGAATGACTTACAAGAACACATGGAAGATTGGAGGAGGCATTCCATGAAGAGTGCCTGTACAACAGAACCAAGATGAGAACAATTTGTAAACCAGTTTGTAAGGGTGTAAAAAAGTGGGACATATACCAGGAAAAAAAGGAAACAGGAGAAAGGAGGCAAGTGTTTCAAAGTAAAGAGAAGTACAATCAAAATATACAAAATTATATTACTGAACCTCACAGGGAGGAGCGGTGGGGTTAGTTAAGGAGAATGGGGAGATGTCAGAGTCTGCTCCAGCTTATACACGTAATTGAAGTTTAAGTCAAGCTTTAAAGAGATCCACAGTTGCCCTGGCTTTCTTTCTGATGGGCAGCAAGTTCTAGTGGAGCAGCATGAGTAGGGAGAAAGAGAAGGAGGCGGAGGAGGCAAAGCGGGCATGGGGCAGTGAGGTTGAATGCAGAGGAAGGTGGGAGGGAACAAAATGATGAGTAAGCAGAGATACAATCACACACAAAATGAGGCTCATGACATATGATATGGCAGTTGTAATGTGCCTATACACACGTGTTTCAAGGCACGACGAGGCAGGAAGGGGGAACAGAGGGAGGACAGAGACAATGATCTTACTAGACCAAGTGACATTGAGATTTTGCAAGTGCAGGGGAGCCGGGAGGGGGAAAGTGCCAGGGGAAAGGGGAGGGCGGCATTGCTGTACATGGGACCAAAACCATAACAAGAAGTGTGGCCAGCAGGTGGCAGGTGCAAGGGTAAGATAAGACAGAAGGTGCCAACAGTGCAGGTAGGGGGACTGTAGGGTTACAGATACAGACCCAAGTGCAAGGGTTGTCGGGAGGCAGTGGAGGTGTGCAACTGAGTGTACAAGGACCTGGGCCCGTAATCAGAGCGTAGCCAGGTGACCAGTGCAGTATCAGACAGGAAATCAGCAGGGGAGAGGAAGAGAGAAGGAAGACGCAAAGAGGAAGGTTTTAAGATGCTTCCGGAACCGGAGATGGTTGTACTCAAGTTTCACAGAGGCAGGGAGGCTGTTCCAGAGGGAGGCCCCAGCCAACAAAAGAGACCTACCACCAACTCGTTACTTGGAGAAGTGACAGACCCTGAGGGAGTTAGAGGTGGAGAAGTGAAGAGCTTGAGTAGGAAGGTATTTGCGAATGGAGAGTTGGAGGTATTGAGGGCACAGGCCCCAGAAGGCCTTGTGGATGATGCAGAGGGTCTTGAACTTAATCCTTGCAGCCACTGGGAGCCAATGCAGAGATTTCAGTGCTGGAGAGATACGATCCATGGGCTTGAGGTCAAGGACAAGTCTCGCAGTCCTGTTCTGGATGAGTTGCAGAGGGCGGAGAGTAGAAGCTGGCAGATTTAGAAAGATGCTGTTGCAGTAGGCCAGCCTAGAGAGAACCAGAGCTCTAGAGACAGTGAGCTGCTGAGGGAAGAGAGGAAAGGAAGAATCCCTTTGAGGAGGCGAAGTTGGTAGTTTGACTTCTTAGAGATGTCAGAGATGTGAGGAGAAAAGGAGAGTGTGGAGTTGAAGATGACCCTGGGGTTCTTAGCTCCGTCTTACTGGCATTAAGGCAGAGATTGTTGGTGGCACACCACTCCTGGACAGCAGTCATCTGCTTAGCTGTGAAAGTTGGAGCAGAGAGTGGCAATGTGGTGAGCGAGAGGTGCTAGGTATTGGTTGAACAGCCAGGGAGAGAGGTTAGACCCCTGGGGAACACGACTGGTAGGGAGTGAGAAAGAGGAAAGGAAGGACCCAGGTTGGACCTGGGAGGGTCGATCAGAGAGGAATGAGTTCACCCAGGCCAGGGCCTGATCAGTGATACCCAGGTTATCATGCAGACGATTGAGCATGGTGGCATGGTTTACCGTGTCAAAGGCAGAAGAGAGAGTGAATAAAATGAGGACAGAGGGGAGAATAGAATCAAGGTTAGAGAGGAGGTTTTCATGAATGTTCCGTAGAGCAGGTTCCATGCTTCTGGCTGCTCTGAATCCAGACTGATGATCATGGAAACAACCAACGGATTCAGTGTGAAGATTAAGCTGGGAGATGGCAAGCTTTTCCAGGAGTTTGCCCAGGAAAGGAGTGATGGCGATTAGGCGATAGCCGGGCAGGAGGGGTCGGCTGAGGGGTTCTTGAGAAGAAGATGCACAGGAGAGTGCTTCAGGGGGGAAGGGAAGGCTCCAGTGGCGAAGGAGTGGTTGCAGAAGTCAGCCAGGGCAGGAGCGAGGGTGTCAATGTGGCCCTTGATGTTTTTTGAAGAACAGGGAAGAACTTGTTTTGACGAGACTTTCATAGATCGGACTTGTCTAGAAACCTTGTTTGGGGAGAAAAGGGGGCCAGAGATAGATGAGAAAGTAGAGGGAGGAAGAGGAGGGGACAAGAGGGTGGCCAGGATGTCATGGGTTTTAGAGATGAAATGAGAAGCCAGGGCCATGCAGAGGGCCTGGGAGTGGACAGGAGAGGTAGAGACTGCACCAGGATTGTCCAGCTCCTTGCAGATTTTCAAAGAGTTTGGCCGAGTTGTTAGATGCCGCAGAGATGCAGGCTTGGATTTGGGCTTTCATCTTAGCCACCCAGCACTTGGGTTTAAGGGTGACAAGGTCAGAGTCATGCCAGGAGTTGCACTTGGCGTGGGCTTCAAGCGGATCCTCATGACAGCGACAAGAACATTAAAAGTATCAGAGATAGAAGAGTGAAGCATGGAAAGGGCTGTGTCAGGATGTGAGTCAGCCAGAGAAGGAGGAGGGGGAGAGAAAGTGGCAACGAAAGCCTCAACTGACACACACTTCATGCGTCAGGTGACCAAGAAGGTAGGTGGCAGTGCTGGAGTTGGCTTGACCTGAAGGGTAGAGAGGGTGAGATGGGAGAAAATGAGAAAGTGATCACTGCAGGAGAGAGGAGTGGTGAGGGCGAGACAGAGGGGGAGGTCTGAGGAGATCAGAACATGGTGGAGCTTGTATAGAGCTAGGTACAAGTGTGTGAATGCCTGGGCAGATTGGGCAGATTGTAGTAGTGTGGGGAGCAATGTTGAAGGGTTTTTCTAGAGGGCAGAATGAATAGAGAGGAAGACCAAAAAGTTGTCATCAGCAAAAGTCAAGCAGTCAAGTTTGCCAAGCACGAGGGTGGAGATTAAAGGTTTCGTAGAATAGTAAAAAAAGGACACATTTTCCGAATATTGGGGAAGAAGGTTGGAACAGCAGAGTCAGTGGTATTGGTAGCCATTTGTATTTTTAGATGTGTACAGATTAACAGTGAGAGAGTTTCACATATCTAGTCGTGTCCTGATGCTTCTCGGTGTGACATCTTTTCCTGTGCATGTGTTTAAGCTTGTTTTGCGTTATTAAAAAAGATAGCAGGACAATTCAGGCAGTTTCATGCAATTATTTTTCGAAACATGATCTGGGTGCTCTTTTAACACGATCTCCCTGATTCCATCTTATCTAATTTCTGAAAGTGATTACCTTAATTCCCTGGGATTTGTTCACATGAAATATTTTTTGGGGGTGTTTTTTTTTTTGGTTGTTTGTTTGGTGGTAAACTAGAGTGGCTGTTCATTGTGTACCATATCATTTAATGTGTGTGTTTCACTGCTCGTATTTTGCAAATAATTATATTTTGCAGATTGTATTTCATATCAGGGTCCCAAAAGCAAACTAGCACCCCACCATTGGGTCACAGGTGGAAAAGAAGCTTGCACTGCATAACTAGTCAAGCTTCGACCCACAGCATGTGGTAGCCTTTCCCTTCCTTTGAATCTACCTTTCTATTTTCTTCTTTCAATGTTGAAGAAAGAAGAGAAAACTAAACTAAGACTAAAGCAGATGGATATAAAGGGAGAAAAAACACAAAGATGGAAAGATAGGAAAGACGGGCAATGTGTAAGGTACCACGACTAAATCAGTGGTCGAGGAACTGTATGCAAGTTAAAAATGATGACACTGTACAAACAATAAGATATTTTGTATAATCTTACATTACACGCTAGATCACATAACATATACTTGTTGCTGTTTATTGGTGGTAAATTAGAGCTGGTGCAAAATTTGCATTGTATCACATATATGTGTGTTAAATATATGTTGCTCTTATTTTGCAAATACGTATTCATGTGATGGTTATTTCGTATTTTAAACATGCACGCTTCCAACTGCCCCGCCAATGGGTCAGATGTGGAAGCTTATATTTCACACAGCTTTTCTCTGCCTTTAATTCTATCTGTATTTTCTTTCAATCACAAGGAAAATAAAATACAAAAATAAAGAAGAGTTGAAAAGTAGAGGAGAGTAAGGGAGAAGGGAACTAAGAGAGATGATGACACAGGGAGAACAATGCACAATGATGCAAAAAGGCAAATACAAAGAAAGGAAAGACTGACACTGTCTAGAGCTCCCAGATGAAGTCCGAGGTGCAGACACTATATAAAAATAAAAACATGACCATGGAAAATCGTAACATGTTGTCATCACCGTCTTAATATAACACGTTTGTGAACACGAGAAAAATAGAACGCTTGTAGGGCAATTCTGTGCAGGCGAAATCTTTATGTGGCACCCTGCAGGCATTGTTTTCCTGGAAGCACTGGCACCGTTCGTTAGCAATAGTGCTGGTGCTTCCGCTTCCCCATTCCCGTGGAGTCCTTTGGGACTCCTCGGGAATGGGGACTTACACTTTCCACCACTTGACATGGCATAACAGGCGGCGGAATGATGTTACGAGTTCGGTGGCAACCCGCCTGTAGCACTGTTTGTTTAGGGATTTGTGGTTTGGCCGCATTAAGCAATAGCACTGTCATCCATAATCAGACAGTGTTCTTGCTTAAGGACTTACAAATGCAAATTCTGCAGGACTGGTTGAACAGGTGTTTTTAATACTCGAAGAATCTGAGGCAAAAAAACTGGAGGTGTGTGACCTCTAACTCATAAGTGTAAGGCGTTACAGGAGGGTAGCAAATCCAAAGGGGTTAGTGCTTCGCTGTCCAGAAATGGGGATTAGATTCTGGAACTGTGAGATGGTGGTCCGATCTGGATCGGGTTAGCTGTTCATCTTCTGTGCTCTGTATCGTTTCTTTAATGGTTCCCGTGGGTAACAAAGAATCAGAGATGTTGGCCGCTTGGAAATGCAAAGTTAAAAAAAGGGGGAGGATTCTTTGGCCGAGGGGCCAAGTGATGGGAGAGAGCTCTTCTAAAATTGCACACTCATAGCATCTAGGAGTGTGCTGGAGAAGTTTTTCACGCAATATCTTATTCCTTCCGATTGAGATATTTGCTGTAGGTCATGAGAGCCCTCATGACCTGTAGGGTCGACCGGTTTCAATGGCTAATGATATTGGAGCCATCTTCTTCAGGACCGTTGTTCAAAACGAGGAGTAAATCCCAAGGTTTCAGAGTGTCTGAAACAAGGACAATTGCTCTATGCAGACTGGGCTGTCGCTGTCTAATCAGTCACTCTGGTATTCGTCTCCGTGCAGGCGTCTGCTAGTGGCAATGCTGCAGCTCGGAATGAGCTCGGAATGAGCTGCAGCATTGCCACTAGCAGAGGCCTGCACGGAGACGAATACCAGAGTGACTGATTAGACAGCGACAGCCCAGTCTGCATAGAGCAATTGTCCTTGTTTCAGACACTCTGAAACCTTGGGATTTACTCCTCGTTTTGAACAACGGTCCTGAAGAAGATGGCTCCAATATCATTAGCCATTGAAACCGGTCGACCCTACAGGTCATGAGGGCTCTCATGACCTACAGCAAATATCTCAATCGGAAGGAATAAGATATTGCGTGAAAAACTTCTCCAGCACACTCCTAGATGCTATGAGTGTGCAATTTTAGAAGAGCTCTCTCCCATCACTTGGCCCCTCGGCCAAAGAATCCTCCCCCTTTTTTTAACTTTGCATTTCCAAGCGGCCAACATCTCTGATTCTTTGTTACCCACGGGAACCATTAAAGAAACGATACAGAGCACAGAAGATGAACAGCTAACCCGATCCAGATCGGACCACCATCTCACAGTTCCAGAATCTAATCCCCATTTCTGGACAGCGAAGCACTAACCCCTTTGGATTTGCTACCCTCCTGTAACGCCTTACACTTATGAGTTAGAGGTCACACACCTCCAGTTTTTTTGCCTCAGATTCTTCGAGTATTAAAAACATTATTTTCCACAAAACCGTTGCTTTTGTGCTACCACCCTTGATCCATATTTAACGGTTAAAAGGAATCCAACAGCTTGTCCGTGTCCTCCCTTGTTTGTTTATCCCAACAACATACCCTGTTTGTTGTTACACTGGTTGAACAGGTGACATTTGGAAAAACCACCAGTTTCACTGTCACTGCTAAACTCATACGCCTTAATGGAAGGAAGAAATTAAGGTTAGGTGCAAGATGAGGGTAGGGTGGCATTCTTGGATGTATAGATCTATGTTAAATGTTAAATGTTAAAGGTATTTGTACCGCGCACCGTCACCAACGGAATTGGTCCCCAGGCGCTCTGGTGGATCTGTAAATGATAAGGTGGGGTGGGGTGGGTTTTGTAAGGTGAAGAGGGAGTAGGATAGTGAGAGGAGTGGTGTTCTGTTGGCAGCTTCAACTCGGTATACACCAGATGCTGAGCTTTGGTGCGAGTATCGGGTCTGTGATAGGCCGCGTGTGCTGTTGGTCCAGCTTATGTGTTGTTGCAGTGTTGTGAAGTGCGTGCAGCTTGTTGTGCGAGAGATGGTTGTGTGAGTTTGAGTGAGATAAGTATGCAGAGTTTGAGCTTATATTGGTTAGTGGGTCACCTGACCTTTGGCATGATAGCCTTTGCAGTTCTGTCCCAGTGTGGCACCAGTTTACCCCCACAACTCTATCTGGATGCGGCGCTGGCCAATGTCCAGAATTCTATCTGGGTGTGGGCAAGCCAACATTCACAGTCCCGTCCAGATTCGGCGCAAGCTAGCATCCAGAAATCTGTCCAGGTGTGGGCATGCTATCATTCGCAACCCCATCCGGATGCCGCGCAGGCTGGTGTCCACAATTCAAGTGCGGCACACGCCAACATTCAAGTTTCAGCTAGGCACGGGCTTGCCATCCTTCAATCAGTCCCATCTAGATGTGACGCAGGCCAGTGTCCACAATTCTAGGCGTGGCCTGTGCTAGTCTTCAAGTTTCGCATAGGTGCGGGCATGCTAACGCTCAAAGTCCTATCTAGGTGCAACGCATGCTTATATTTCACAAGTCTATCTAGGTGTGGGTATGTTGGCATTTATAGCATATATCTATGCTGGCCTAAACCTCATCCTCTTCAAATGCATGGCACACAGGTCTCACAAAAATACATGCAATTGGATCAACCATGCTGTTTTTCAGTTGTATCAAGCGTGAGGTGCTTTGGCGAAAAAGCAGTTTGATCTCTGGTTAATTGTTTAGATGTATGTTTTGCTAAGGGATTTCCAAAATGTTACATGTTCACTTTACTGAGTGAAAACATCTTCATTTTCATTTCTTCTATGTAGATTGTTAACTCAACTGATCTTTCTAATGGCTTCTAGTGTAACAAACCATGTTTGGTAGATGCACAGTAACATGGCATGAGGAATGGAGTTACTTTCAATGGAACGCTGTTTGCACAATGAGGAGATTAATCGATAATGGTGGTTGCTTTATTTGACAGTTAATGTTGTCTGTCTAGATACTGTCACATGGTAACTCTGTCCTGCATATTAAAATAGTTTCCAGGAACAAACGGGTATAGCTGCAGTAATTCTCTAAACTACACTTTAAGGGCCCGATTCATGGAATCTGGGGCAGAAATGGCACAAGAGCAGTGCAGCGAGAAGGACCTTGTGCGAGACGTGGCGCATAAAAAATATTGCACCCCATGCGTATTGATGAATTTTAAGACGTATTACTAGTCGGTGCGCAAGTCACAACAATCTGTGTGAGGAACGCCAACATGACCCCACACACACCAAAAAGCAAGCCAAAGGACAAACACAGCGCAAACCTCCGTGCCACCCCTGGCCCAGCATCCAGTACCCCAGTGAAATCGTGCACATCACCCCACTATCCCAGACCGCACCCCAGCTTGAGAAAATGCGTGCCTTCCCTCGCAAGCCCAGGTCGCACACCAGTGAAATTGCATGCCTCACCGAGCAATACCATGCCGCACCCAAGAGAAAATGGGTACCATCCCTTGCAAGCCCAGCCCATATCCCAGCGAAATCGCGCACCTCACCTCACAATCCCAGGCCGCACCCCAGAGAAAATGAGTGCGCACCCTCACAAGCCAAGGCTGCACCCCAGCGATAAGGCTGGCCGCCATCGTAATTGTATGCTAAACCCCTTACCAAAACGTGAGTCCCCCCTACACCCTTGGCACCCATCCTGTCCACATGCCCCCTACTGCACATAAACCACTGTAGTCCACACACCACCCCCAGCCCCCTCACCTGTGACACCACCCACAGGCAGCCCCGTCCAGACTGGACACACCCCACAGGAAGCCCACTCCAGACTGTACACCACCCTCAAACCTCCTTATCTGTGACACCACTCACAGGAAGCCCCCTCCAAACTGGACACCACCCCTAATCCCCCCTCAGACATCCATAGTGAGGTCAACTTGCATTTATACATGGTAGTGCACAGGATGCCATGTGCAGGTAAATATGGGTTCTGTGTTTACTCGCACATTTGTGCTGTGTAAATGGTACTTCACTTTTTCCGGTTGTAACGTCTTCTCCCATGTTGTTTCAGTAATCAGTGATCTGATGGTGACTTCTGTGAAGTGGTAGTCAGCCTTCTCCCTTTAACGTTCATGCTTCCCATGCCCTCCACCAGGCACTGTCCCTTCTGTACATAATTTGGAGACACAGTTCCGGGAGAAGTATATGCGGAATTCACACCATGCCGATGCAGTCAGTGGGTAAGCAAGAGCATTGTCTTGCATGTTGAGCACGCTTGATTGGTCACCGTGTTTGCTGCATGTGTAACTTAACTTGTATGTGTTTTGCATGCTATCATGCCAGTATGATTATTTAAGTGATACTCATTGATACTCATGTCATGGTGTTACCTATTCGGTCAATTCATCTATGGCCACACCTACTGTGGTGTAATGCGTGTCATTGGCCATCTCCATTCCATTCAGTGTACTCCTTGATGTTGCATTTCCTTGCTCTTCCCTCTCAGTATCACTATCTCTCCCTCTGTTGTCTTACGCTGCACTCCTGGGCAGATGACAATCTATGTCCTGTCACCCTCTTGCACCCTGTGGTGCTTCTGCATATTTTCTGTAGGAAGTCATGTGTTGTCATGGATGTGCATGTTTTTTTCTGTTGTTACTATGCATGTGAATGCATTTAGGGGCAGTGTCTCCCAATGGTGTGCATAGTATTCAAGGCAGGTGGATACCCTGTGCAGGTAAGTGAAGGACACTAGCAGACCCATGTGTGGTGTTTGCATGGGAGTCTTGCACTGTGTGTGATCACTTGGGAGTGACTTGTCTTGTGGGGCACCAGTACTTTTCATGGGTGCATGTTTCACTGGGTGTGCTTCTGGTGATAGGTCTGGGGATGGTGTTGTGTCGATGGATTGGTGGGGCCACTGGTTTCATGTTCTATATTGTGGGAGTTAAAACTGTGTTGGCCGTTCATGGATGTTTGGGAGTGGGTTGCATGGACAGCTGTTTATTGTTTGTGACAGGTGTTGATGGTCATGCTTTTGTGTGTCTCATTGCACTTTGAGCATGTGTAATGAGTGACACTTCACATCCCTTGCAATGTTTGTGGGGATATGGATCAAAGGCACATTTGGGCTCTCGTGCTTATGGATCAACAATTACGGTGTGTAGCACCAGTTGAAAGGCGCAAACATGTGAAGATGTATGAACTTATTTGGTATGCTATGTTGTGTACCAGCACATTAGGTTTAGTGGCGTTGGTACTTTCACATGCATGTACCATGCATGCTGCACCATGTTGTTTGTAAATTCAAGTTGCCCACAACTTGGTGCATGGTACAGCTGCATTCAATTTAATGCAGTATTTGACCAATTGTAGGCTGTGACTATCTAGTCTTCATCAGTGCCATTTTAACCACTTTTGGGGCCCAGGGCACAGACCTCTGTGGGCCCCCCTCAACCAAACCAAGGAAATTAAGTGATCAAGAACATCTGGTTGCACCCCCTTGTCCTGATCACAACATATAGGTTGATATGCAGCATTCAAAATAAGCATGTTTCGTCCCTTTAAGTCCCCTTACCCTCTTCATTCTTGCTCTAATCAGAATAATAAACAATTAGCATTTGAAGGCCAACATTAGCAGTCTACGAAGAGGTTACTATAAAGTCCATCTCAGCCTTCTTTTACCTCAAGTATCATTTTGCATAAAAGCGCCGTTACTTACTTTGCCGTATTTCGTTTTTAACTTTGTTTTTAAGGAACTTGCTGTTATTAGTTTTAACTTGTTTAAAATTAAGAATCCAGTGCATTAGATAACGTGCTAGACTGCAAATTGTATTTTGCCATCTGTATTTGAAACTGTTTAATTTTAACAGGGCTTAGTTTCCCTGCATGCACTGACTGGGAAGCAAACTACATCTCCCAGCAGCCTTGTAGTTCTAGCTGCTACTTATCCTTAAACCAGGCGCGAAGGAGGCAAGCCGGTCTGTGCCGATCTGTGGCTGGACATGTCGGCGTTTCAGGGCTTAGAGTAAAATGGGAATTCTGGAAGTCCGGGCTGCTACAGAGGCAGCAAGAAAGATCTTCTGTAGCATTGAGCCTGCATCTCCTACCACCATTGTCGTAAGCTCGCCTCTCTCACCCTCCAATACCAATGTCATTGACTCATTATGTTGGCAAAAGCCTCCTCTGCTGCGCACTCCAGACTACCCCCTTTCTCAGACTTTCTCCTGCAAAACATCCACAGAACAGCCCTTAGAACCCATATCCTCATTGCCACAATCAGGTACTCTCTTGAATAATAATAACAAAGCAGGTTATACCATCACTCAGCCTGTTGGCACTCTGACCTGTATGCTGCTTAACACCAGATCCTTGGTTAAGCATGCTCATGAAGTATCCACCTATATCAAAGAAAAAAACTCGACGTTTGTGCTATTACAGAAACGTGGGGCTCTGCTGCTGCTGGCCCCTCACTTCTTCTAGCCTTCCCAGATGGGTATTGCATGCTCAGACAGGACAGAGAGTCAGGAAGGTGGGGAGGTGTCACCTACA
The DNA here is from genome assembly GCF_040938575.1 of Ambystoma mexicanum. Lineage (NCBI taxonomy): Eukaryota > Metazoa > Chordata > Amphibia > Caudata > Ambystomatidae > Ambystoma > Ambystoma mexicanum. The sequence continues at coordinate 448,926,516 of NC_090941.1, read as the reverse complement.
TTCTAAGGAAATCCTTATCAGCTTGGAAAATTAAGGGACACCTTATGGAAGGAATAGAATTCCTTCGCATGAAAATCGGGATGAATTCTAAAACTACAGTTAATTTCATCCTGATTTATCGTCTACCTCTTGTTTAGGAAACCTTTTCCTGGCACTCTCCAGCTATCTCCTCCCATTATTGAAACCCAATGCCTGCTTTATAGTACTGGGAGACTTCAATTACTGGCTGGGACATTCTGATGATCATATCGCATCTGAACTAGGTCAATCCTTTACAGATCTGGGCCTTACACAAATGGTTCAAGCCCCCACCCATAACCTGGGTCACACCCTGGATTGGGTATCTGCTCTCAATAGTCCTTCTCACGACGTGATGGTAACACCATGTCCTTGGTCAGATCATGCTTTTGTCCACTTTTCGACCACAGTACCTTATGTTACTAAAGTCCAGCCGCTCCATTCTGAAGCAATTTCATATTGCAAAACCAAACTTTTGACCCTGGCAAAAATAGAAGCCCTGACATCACAGGCCCTGCCAACTTTGGAGACTGATGACACAGGCACTATAGCCAACAAAATCAAGTCCAATCTGAACCAGGTGGTTAACACCCTTGTGCCTCTTAAAAACAAAAAGAAAATCTGCAGAAACCAAAATAACTAATTTATGGTTCTCCCCTGAACTTCAAACCCTCAAAGCTGCCTCCCTCAAGCTATTCTATGTTTGGAAAGCTAATCAATCTCAGTTAGCACTTTCCAACTATAAAAAAGCATCCAAACCATACAAAATAGACGTTACGGAATCTAAGAAATCTTATCTGAACACCAGAATCTCACAGGCATTATCTGATTCTAGAGAACTGTTCAAAATTTTGAAAGAACAAGAGTTTGTTCCAGAACCCGCAGAATCCACAATCATCAAAAATGATGATTGGTGCCTGTATATCCAGAATACGATGTTAAAGAAACTGGACGGAATCCGGGAAGGCATAGCTACAAAAGTAAGTGCCTACGAGATCCACGGCACTCAAATAGCCGGCAATATATTTACTAGGAAGCCAGATATCCCCATATTCGATTTCACTCCTATATCGGAGGAGGAATTAGCATCTATTATCTCCAAAATTAAAGCCACCAATTGCACGGGGGATCCCTGTGCTTCTACTATCATTAAAACCTGTCCTCCTGCACTGGCACAGGCCATATGCAAATTTGTAAACTCTTCACTTCTCAATGGCACTGTCCCTGACAAGATGAAGCAAGCTTGGGTCACCCCCTCTTAAAAAAAAACAACTTGGATCAGACGGTTCCCACCAATTATAGGCCGATAACCAACACCCCTTTCCTGTTGAAAATATTGGACCGGGTTGCATATACTCAAATCGCTCAACACCTTAATTCGCACCCTATCCTCAATCCCTTTCAATCAGGTTTCAGACAAGGCTTCGGCAACAAGACCTCTTTACTGGACCTCAAATCTCAACTGCTTCAGAGATTGGATAAGCAGCAGATTTCGCTTCTAATTTCCCTAGACCAATCTGCGGCGTTTGACCTTGTTGATCATTCCATTCTGGCAGACAGGCTTATGCCGGTAGCCAATTGCTCCCAGGCCACCACCAAGTAGCTTCTCACATTCCTATCAAATAGATTCAGTAGAGTGTGTGTCAATGAGGCTGAGGCACCGGCCATTCAGGTGCTCTTTGGAGTTCTGCAAGGAGCCAGTCTATCTCCTTGTATTTATAATATTTTCATGGCTCCTTTCTTTGCTTATCTTGCTCAAGAGGGTTTTCCTTTTTCTAATGTGTCCTTTCACACAATGTGTCATCCCTCTCATGGGTCAGCATGACCTTGACGAGAGTGAACTCAACCGCATATTCTCCATTATTGAACAATGGATGATGCTAAATAACCTCGCACTCAACCGGGGTAAGACTGAACTTATGGTAGTTGGTTCCGAGGGCATCTTAGCTGAACTTGACCCAGTTTATAAGCACTTCCAGTGAGGGGATGTTCAAATCCGCACTCTCCCTAAAGTAAAAAGCTTGGGAGTGGTGCTGGATCAGTCGCTTAACATGAAGCCCTTTGTAGCCAGCATAGTTTCATCCGCCTGCAACTATATTAAATTGTTGGGCCACCTCAGACCGCTTATCTCTCAACAGAATGCAGAGTCTATCGCCCGAGCTATTGTAGGAGCCAAACTGGATTATTGCTGCAGCCTGCTTGCAGGCTCCATTAAATCCACCATCAATCGTCTCCAGGTGGTTCAAAATGGAGCGTGTAGAGTCTTAGCTGCACTCTCTTACAGGGCCCATGTCTCTGAAGAGCGTCGAGCTCTGCACTGGCTCCCTGTGGAGTCTCGGATATCCTTCAGACTTTTGGTCATCACCTTTAAATGTTTTAAGGGTACAATGCCCCCATATTTACAAAGGTACATAGGAAAAAACCCTGCCATAGAAAATTTGTGTTCTAACAATCACAACCTCCTTAGCCAGCCAAGATTTAAAACCAAAAAAGTGCAATTGGGTGCCTTTGTGTTCACGGCCCCAGCACTTTGGACTGTCCTGCCTAGTCACCTGAGAAACTCCTCAGTCTTGAGTAACTTCAAAAAGGGTCTTAAAACCTTCCTCTTTACTTAGCACTCATCTGATATCCCTCTTTTACGGGATCTCTTTGGCCTCAGGATATCCACTGCTTGTTTCTCGTTATGTTTGTTCTCTGTCCGCACCCTCACACCCATGGGTCTATGTCTGCGCATTACAAATGTTATAAAGTAAAGTAAAAGTTACTTCTGTTCTAGTATAGAAACAGAATACTTTTCATCAATAGCATTCAGGAAGGTATGCAGCCTGCAGTATTAATGCAGGACCGTATGTAAAAGGTACATGCAACCCAGAATAGACGGAGCGCTATATAGAGCGCTATGTGACTGCCAAATCGCATAACATAACAGAGAAATCACATTAGCTGCCTCACAGAATGCAAAAGTGCTCAACCATGGATCTGGGAATCTAACCTGTATTGTTCCGTGTCATCTTCTTTTCAAGGCGAGCACGTTGCCGCTGAGCTATCCTCCCGAGACAACCTATGAGTGAGGCTTTTATGAAGATCATACCATGAAAAGGAAATCACTCTGAAGAGCTGACAATTTTGAAAGGTTTAGGGACTGTTAATTTTGAGAGGTTATGCAATGCAAGATTAAATGAGATGCGCAGGATCCCACATTGGTTAAGGAGTGGATTTGTGCCAACTCTGCAATTTCTGAATTTGAACACTTTCTTTTCCAGTTCTTATTATGAACTAAAACAATCTAATTTTATAATACTGACTTGGAAAGTACACAAATCATATTACCAAGCTTGACCATTTGTAAAAACAAAATATTATAGAAGGGTGTTACGCAAAATGGGAATGATTCTAGCTTCATTCTCTCCATCATAAAGGGAAGTATATAAGTACCGGCATATCAATCGATGTGATTTAACATATTTAATCTGGGGTTTTCATTTGTATTTTAAAGCTTTAAATACTTGCAAAACAATGGCTTGTGACATTGTCATTTATAAACGTGCATAACAAACTTTGACTTTTAAAAAAAAGCAAACCATTTTTTGTGTCAAACAAGAAGACCTTAAAACGTGCTTGTCCGGGGCCTGCAACATCTGGTCTGCTCTTTTCTGTCTAAGGCCTACATAAGAAGAAAAATCAAGTAATGGGCTAAACAATGCCACTGCATGCAAGAATGCAAACCTCAAATAAGACAGCACAGTAATGTAAAATATATTAGATGATTTGGCCAGGATCACTGTATTGTCTGCTGACAAAGCCAGGATACAAGCATGAACGCTTTCATTGCACAGTTTTGAATTAGGATACTTATCACCTCTTGGACTAACAGTTTATGCTCATCATTGGAGGTGATTGCCTAGGTTTTACAACATCCCATCTGAACAAACCAATTTCTAGACCTTCACCATACAGAACATATGTTCGTTTTTTCTAGCAACCCCTATGTGGTGAAGGTGCATTGCTGATAATAGCACCTGTTATGCTATAAAACCAGGTACATATGCAGGTAGGTATATAAATGTCAAATATAGGTAAGGATCAGCCAGCTTTGCTGACATGTGCTATTCTAATCTTGCATATGAAAACATATCTCTGCAACAAGTGCTTGACACATTGAGCTAACTTGTAAACAATTGTGGCATTCAATTTATCAGGATGCATTTCAACTTTAGTTATTGCACATGATAAACATAATTCCCACAGGAAGGAAAGAATGCTACAGAGTTCTGCCGTTGGGAACACACAAATTATGAATGCCACAGTGAACACAGAAGGCATTAAATGATGAATTGATCAAGGCAGAATGTACTTGGCAAAACAGACATGCAATGGGCTTAGAACCTCAGCAGCATCCCATAAATATCCTGAAATGTGCAATTTAAGTCTGGTGAAGTATGGAATCTTACTGCTTTAGATCAGGCCCCCTTGTGGGCCCCCCTCTAGGGTGGGCGCCCTGGGTAAGTACCCCTTTTGCCCTCCCATAAAAACATCTCTGGTCTGCATTGCCATGCCCTTTTTTGCATCCTACATTTAGCATGCATTTATCCTTGCTTGTTGTATCATATTGCTTTGTGTTGTCTGCTTATGTCTTGCATGACAGTTGCCTCGGTGACCAGCCTTTCATTGAGCCATCAGCCTCTGTGAATTGATGCATCAAGCATGATCCTGTGGGGAGTGCAAAAGGTGAGTATTTGTGTGCTTACATTCTTGTGGTTTGCATCATGGCTGCACTCTACAAAATGTGCATGCAACTTGCCACCCCATCCACAGTATCTTCGGCCCCTACTCCTTCACAGTCCCTTTTTAATGCACTCACCTCTCACTTCTTTTCAAAAAGCCTGAATATACTGAGCATCCTTGTGACATGCTCTTCCAACACAACCCTCTGCCCACCCTACCACCCACCCTCCTCCATCATCCTTCTCCTTTGCTCCTGTCTCCCCTGAAGAAGTCACCAGAGTTGTCAAATCCATGAAGGTCTCTCCCAAACAGGTGGGCCCATGCTCATCCAGAACCATCAAGGGCAACATCTCCTCTCTCATACCCTGCCTGCTCTTGCTGATCTCTGTAACACTCCTTTGCTACTGGTTCTTTTCCATCCTACATCAAGCACTTCCTTGTGCACCCCATCCTTACAATACCATCTGCAGACCCTTCCTGTCCAGTCAACTACCGTGCCATTTCAATCACCCCCCTTCCTGGGGAAAACTGCTCGAGAAGTTGGCCCTCCCACAAATCAACGCCCATAATGTACTTGTTGCAAGTATACATGTACACCAGTGTGGATTCAAGGCTTCCTGAGCCACGGACAATGCTTTCCTGAACACCCGTGAAGAATTGCTTGCATAACTCAATTCCTAATCCCCTGCCGTCCTCATCCCCCTTGATCTCTCATCTGCATCTGAGTGAACCATTTCATCCTGATTAAAAGGCTCCATGATACAGTTGGTACCTCGGAGTGGGCAGTGGACTGGCTTATTTCACTCCTAACCATCATTCCTCAAAAAACATTCTGGGCCCTTTCTCCTCCCATTCTTCCTCCTCCACCTGTGGTGTCTCTCAGGGCTCCATTCTTTTGCCCTGCATCTTTAACATATACATTTCCCTTCTGACATGTTTCATTGACTCATTCTCCCACAAATTCAAGTGCAATGCTGACGACACAAAACTCTTCTGCAAAGTTCCTAGTGACACACTTGCACCTTCCTTCATCCCTGACTGCCTCTCCACCATCCTGGCCTGGTTCACTGCAAATTACCTCGGCTGGTACACCAGCAACAGCAAGATTCCTCGTATTGGATCCCCTATAGCCTACTTCTTCCCTTCCCTCTGGCCTTTCTCCATTGCCTCACCATCTGCCCCCTCCTCCAAAGCCAGGAATGTTGGAGTCATCTTCGACTCCACCCTTTCCTTCATTCCTCAAATTCTGGACATTGTCAAAAAGTCCCACTTTCAGCTCTTCCTTCTCAAAGTAACTATACCCTTCCACACCTTCCCCCAGAGACTCAATGTTACCCATGCTTTGGTTATCTCCAGGCTACACTACTGAAACATCCATCTCCCTAAACTTCCTTGGTCCACCCTGCGACCCCTCCAGCTTTCCCAGATTAGGGCAGCAAGACTTATGCTTGGCCTCAGACCCAGGGGCCGCATCTCTCCTGCCCTATACAGCCTTCACTGGCTCTGTATCATTCACAGGGCTATCTCGGGCCGGGGACCACTCTTTCTTCAATGCTTCCTGATCCAATACTCCCTTTTTAGAGTCCATGTTTTCCTCTTGCACGAACTCTCTGCGTGTGAAGCAGTTTGCTATATAAAGAGCTGGTGATCAATCAGTTTCTTCGGCGGGGTGCCTCCTGTGTAATAGCCTCACTCTCCCTCTGCATTTTGAGCAGGACTTCCTTCAATTCCCAAAAAGCCTCAAGTCCTTTCTCTTCTCCTCATCCTTCTCCTCCTCTCTTCCCTGCTTATCATACAGTAGCGTGACTGATGTGCAGGGCCCATATGTATCCTTTGGGTCCTGACCCCTCTCATCTCTCCTCCAAGCTGCTGTGAATATACTGCACTTGCTCACGCTCAGCCTCACCACAGGAGGTTGCACTTAAATGTATCTTTTGTTTTCTAAGCACTTCACCCCGAGAACTTCTCCATGAACACCTTAGAACCTTTTCTCTTACTGCCTTCCTCTGTACACCTACACGTTCAGAACAGTCACAATACATAGTAGATTTGTTGTCCCTCCCAGTTATTGTCATGATTTATTTGTAATATTGTTTCTATTGTGTATCTCTGTTGTCATTCATTGTCTACCTTCCCCTGTCCCCACCCTATTGCCCTGCGTGAACTTTGAAACAGTTTGGGCCTCATTAAGAGTTGGGCGCAAAGGGATTACCGGCACTGGTAAGGACACCGGCGCCGAAAATCCCTTTGAGCCCTGTTCCGTGTTCCCTTAGTGGGTCCCTTCCTTAATGCCTGGTCTGACCAGGTGTTAAGGACGGGACCCGTTAAGGGACTTTAGAGCTAATAACGGTACCGCAAATTGTGGTACCGTTATTAGCTACTTCCCCATTCCCATTGAGCCCTATGGGGGCTGAAATGGGAATAGGGAATGTTTTTTACAATGGGGACTTACCGGTCCCTCCAAGGTCGGAATAGACCGGTAAGTCCCCATTGAACCAGGTTGGACTCGGTACCGGTATGGGAGGTAGACATGGCACAAATAGCGCCATGACTACCTCCATACTGGGAATGAGGCCCTTTGAGTATTGCATAAGCACATAACAAGTGACCAATACATTCTTTATAAAAGAATGTGCTGCCATGACTGTGTTCAGTGCACTGTCCCAACACTATGCAGGTGATGGCATGCCTTGTCATGTTTTTGGTAGTCTTCCAGGGGTGTCCCTGCTTTTTGGTGGGATGTTTACCTGCATATGTGATGTCTTCTAATTTTCTTTCAGCATGTTGACTGATGTGTGCGTTGTGTATGTGTCATCGTATAGTGAATGGGGATATGTGACATGCACATATTCTGCATTCCATTGTGGGGTACAGACAGAGCAGGGATGTTGTTGTTTGTCAGTGTGTGTGCTTTGTGTGTTTGATTTGCATGCAGTGTGCAGGTGTTTCTGCATGTTTGCAGGGACACATGTTGATTTTTGTCTTATGAGTTGTTGTTTGCAGGTGTTGTATGTCACTGAGGGGTGCCCATGGGTCTTGATTTATTTGGTGCATGGAGGTGTTAGCTGCACTATGTTTCATTTTGTTCATTGGCTGTAGAACGTTCCATCAGGGAATGATGGCTATTTTCATGGGATGAAATTTGGCTGTGAACTGCATGCCAAGGGGACAGGAAAGATGTTCATTTATCTTGATCGTTATGGAATGGTTACTTAAGTTGCTGCATGTCTGGATGTGGTAATTGTTGTGGGTCGCACTGTTTGTCACAATTCTCTAAGACCTCCTGGGAATCATTTGAATGTAGATGGGGTTTATTGTGGTCATGTTGCCATGTGGGTCCATACTGCATTGCTTTTCTCCACCCCACAATAGGCACATGTTTATGCACATCATGCACAATCTAGGACCTGTGTGCAGATATTTGCAATGGTGCTTGTTGTATTTTGTGTCCATGTACATTTTTGAGGCCATGTATGGCTTGCAGGTCAGACATGATGTTTCAGGATTTATTGATGCTTACACATTTGACTGGTATGTTAGTTAGTCAGATCCAAAAGAGCAGACGGGGACCACTACAGTGGGGTTGTGCACAGTATAAATATACTTTTAGATTACATATGGGATGGTTTTAGTAACACAGAGGCCATTTAATTAAATGGTTGGCATGATGGCAGTGGTGAACACCCTATTCAATGTGTTTCTTTTGGAAACACAAAATGAAATGTCTTTTAGTTCTAAGGGATGCACACAATTTAGCACTTCCAAGGGAACTTTCTCAGGGTGGTTTTGTGGGCATAGTGGATTGGCCCATTGTCCTGATTGAATGGCACCTGGGATTTAGTGTGATCGTGTGCACTCCACAGGGGAGGGATTTTAGGTGAAATACGATTGCGCAAGCTGTGTATGTGCAGCCTCTCCACGTGTCCTTTGCCCAGCCATACGCATGCAGTGGGCCTGTGAGTGTGGATGGGGTGCCACCACCATATCCACTGGGATGCCACACCATGTTGCAACATTGTACAGGACACATGCTGCCACAATGATCCTGCAGACTACTGGTGGTGCAAATAGCAGTCAAGGGAGCAGACACATGACTTCAGCACTCCAAATGAGCTCTCCCTTATGCCCCAAGTTGAATATGTTGTACCTTACCTCGGCAGGTGTGTTGGGGTTGCGTATGGGTGTCATCATGTATGTGCTCAGAGGGTAGGTACTGTCCCCTGTAGAGGTGAGAATGGTTGGTATTGTCATTTGTTGACTGTGTCTATTGGTCTGTGTGCAACATGCATGCATGCATACATGCATGTGTATGGCCATTCATACTCACCAATGAGCCATGTGTTGCCATGCTTCCCAGCTTCCAGGGCCCGGTGTAGAGGGGACATCCTGCAGATGTAACTATCATACATGCTGCAAGGATAGTTGGCCTACACTTCAGTAATGATGCAATCGGCATCACACACAACCTGAACATTGATGGAGTGCCAGTGTTTCTGGTTGTGGTAGATGTCCTCTATTGCTCGAGGTGGACATAGAGCAAGATGTGTGCAATCAATGGCACCTTGCACTTTTGGCGAGTGTGCCACCCCCATAAAAATCCTGGCCCACTGCTTGGCTTTCTGCAGGTGTTCTGGGCATACAGATATACTGGCAGACAGAAGGACGTGCCGTTTTTATTGCCAGCACCTGGTGTAAGCAGCGTGACTTTGTGGCCTGTGAGATGCCACCAACTATGGTGGTGGTCCGCTGGAATGAGCCAGTGGCCAAAAGATGCAGAACAGTGAGCACCTTTTGCAAGGGGCTGAGTGCTTGAAGGACATGGTGGGTGATGTGAGGTCATCTTCCCTCTCTGTGTCCAGGTCTAGGATGATATGGGAGGAACAATACCTGCCATAGACCTGGTCTTCAGGCATCCCAAAAAGGCTGGTTCTTGGGTGGAAGATCTGGGCCGGCCATCCTCCTCCTCCTGCGGTGTCCCAGGATGACTGCTGCAACAAATGGTACATTCATCATGGTTGTATATGTGCGTTTGTTGATAACACATGCTTTTTATGCATTTGCTTGTGTGCGCATTGACGTTTACTCCTGCTATCGCATGGCATAGGTGTTTCTGGATTTGCGCATGGTTTTTCATGTGCAGGCATTCCCTGTTCAATTCCATGAATATGTTTGTTTTGTGCACGTATGGGCTATACTATTGTTTGATGGTGGAACCATTTAAGGGGGCTGCGCAGGCCCAGGCAGCCTTTCCCTTGGAGTCTCTCACAAGGCATGTGTCGGGTTGCAATGACGTGTTTATTTATTTATTTATATAGCACGCAAGCAGCCCAAGGGCATTGAGGCACTGTTACTTGCATGAGCTTAGTTACAGAGGTACAGACGTGGTAGCAGTAAATGGCACATTGCATACAAACACAGACATAGGTATCATTACAGCTTATTTGATTGGTCAATACAGATTAAGCAGTGGGTTCTATGGTTGGTATTCATGCCGCTACGAAGGATTTTATGAGAAGAGGATGGTTTCCATTGCTTTGCGGAAAGCGAGGAGGGAGGCCTCACTTCGGATGGTGGGAGGTAAGGCATTCCAGTGAGTAGGTGCGAGATATGGGAAGCTGGATCCACCCGCTCTGGCTCTTTTTACTTGTGGCACACAGAGCATGTTGGTATAGGGTGATCTGGTTGGTCTTGTAGAGGCGACGGGGTGGATTCTTTGTGAGAGGTAGTCGGGAGCAGTGAGATGGATGCACTTGTGTGTCAGTGTCAGCGCTTTGAACACGATTCTCTCTTTTATTGGGAGCCAGTGGGCCAGTTTTCTGGCCTCCGAGATGTGGTCTCTTTTAGCAATGCCTTGGGCTGCACGGAGAGCACTATTCTGGATGACTTGTAGCCTCTCAAGGTTTTTTTTTGATGTTCCTAGAAATAGTACATTGCAATAGTCTAGCCTGGAGCCGGTGATGGCTCTGGCTATGTTTGTGCAGTTCTCTCTGGAGAGAAAAGGCCTGACTGCGTTGATAAGTTTAGCGTGATATGCAGCTGAGGAGGCAATTGCGTTGACTTGTCTGTCCATGGATAGGTTGGAGTCCAAATAAACTCCAAGAGTTTTGACTGAGTCTGAGACAGGTATTTTGATGGTGTCGATGGTGAAGTGACTGAATTGGGAGTCAGGTTTTTTAGCGTGTAGGAGTTCAGTCTTGTCAGAGTTGAGGCATAGTCCATTGTCTGCCATCCAGGCTTGGATGTTGTTGTAGAGATTGTTAAGGGTCAAAGAGTCAGTGTCATAGTTGCCGGTGAGGGTGAGGAGGATCTGGGTATCGTCCGCGTAGTTAGTGTAAGAGATACCCATAGCGTCGAGGATGAGGAAGAGTGGTCGTGTGAAGATGTTGTAGAGGGTGGGGGAGAGGCATGAGCCTTGGGGCACACCACATAGTATGATGGTGGGTGAGGCAGAAGCTAAGTCAGAGAATACTTGCATGGTTCTGTCTTGTAGGAAGGAGGTGATCCATGCTGTGGCGTCAGGGGAGAACTTGGCAGTGGAGGAGAGGTGATGGCATAGGACGTCATGATCAACGAGATCGAACGCCGCAGATAACTCAAGAAGTAGGAGAAGTGCTGGTTTGCCCATGTCTCTAGCATCGTCCATCTGGTTTTTCAGATCAAGTAGGGCGGTTTCCGTCCCGTGTCTGGGGCGGAAGCCAGATTGGCAGAGTCCCAGGAGTTTGTTCTTTTCGATGAAGTGCTGAACCTGCAGGTAGGCTGCTTTGTCCAGTATTTTGAGGAGGAAAGGGACAGTGGTGATGGGTCTATAGTTGTTGAGGTGGGATCGAGAGTTGGTTTTTTTAAGAGGGGGCGGACCCATGCTTCCTTAAGGGAGGCAGGGACTTTCCCTGTTGCAAAGGAGGCATTGACAAAGCCTGTCAGGATGGGGGCAAGCGCTTCTGTGCAGTCCTTGATGAGAGTGGCTGGGCAAGCATCACCTTTACAGTTAGAGGGTTTGATATTCCTCATTATATTAATGATGTCTTTTTCCTGTGTGGGTTTGAAGGAGAAGGGTTGAGGGGGGTCCGAGGTTGGTGGTGGGGCAGGGATATGCGTATTAGGCAGGGCTTGTTTAGTAGCTAGTATTTTGCTTTGGAGGCGGCTCAGTTTGGTTTGCATGGCTGTTTGAATTTCGTCGCACCAGGCTTTGTCTTTGGTGAAGTTCTGGTGGGTGGGCATGGCCGTCTCTAGCTCCCTGAAAATGGCGAAGATTTCTTTTGTGCTAGATTGAGCTTCCGAGATTCTGGATTCAAAAGATTTGGCTTTTGCTTGGGTGATAGCTTTTTTGTAAACCGTAGAGCGGGCTTTAAAGATCAACTTGTCTTTGTCAGTGTGGGATGTTTGCCACTGTGTAAGAGCTGCCTTTTTTTCATTCCGGAGTGTGAGCAAGTCTGGGGTGAACCAGGAGTTAGAGTGGGTTGTGGGTTTGGATTTACGAGGTTTAAGCGGGGCAATGGAATTGATAGCTGCTTTGATGGCAACATCATAGGTTGATGTGAGAGTTTCTGGGTCGGAGGAGAAAGGCGGTCTGAAGGTTGGGCCTTGGAGGAAGGGCAGTAGCCTTTCCTTAGTGAGCTGACGGGAGCTTCTTGCGAAGCAGGGTGGTAGGGGTTGGGGTGGCGGAGTTGAGGAGCTGGTGGTGAGGATGCTAAAGGTGATGATATGGTGGTCAGACCATGGGGTGGGAGTGTTTCCAGTGATGATGAGTGGGCAGTTGTGCTGAGCGATCCAGTCAAGTGTTCTGCCCTGGGTGTGAGTTGGGCTAAAGATGGTGTTCTTGTAGCCTAGTGTTTTGAGGGCTGAGTCAAGGGATTTGGCTGCTGTGTCTTTCCTGTCCAGGAGGCCTAGGTTGACATCCCCAAGGAGAATGGCTTTCGAGTGTTTTTTGAGGTTGTCAGATAGGAGGTGGATGAGGGAGGCTTGGAAGTCTCCTGTTGGGCCTGGAGGGCGATAGACAATATGAACAGCAATGGTACAGTGGGGGGAGAGGTTGATTTTGACTTGGAGGTAGTCGCTGTTGTTGTGTAAGGATTTTTCTACCTTTCTAATGGTGAGGCAGTCTTTGGCGATGATTGCTACACCTCCACCTTTAGAGGGGCGATCTTGTCTGGTGATGGAATAGCCTGGGGGCAGTGCAAGGGAGAGTGCAGGGCCGGAGGCCTCATGTAGCCAGGTTTCTGATATCATGAGCAGGTCTAGGTCATGGGTGGTTATGAGGTCATGGATGTCCAGAGCGTGGGCATTGATGGATCTAGCGTTGATCATGGCGCATTTAAGGTGGGGTTCTGTGGCGGATAGGGTGGGGTCCGCTGGAGGGGTGGGTGAGGTGGTGGGCAAGGGTGATGTTTAGCAGGGGGCTTGGGTGGTGTTGTGGTGGGGGGCGGTAGAGTAATTGCCTATCACACATTTTGCACTGGGGAGCGCATTTTCAGTGGTGGTGGACACAGGTAGGATCACATTTGGCACAATAGCATTCAAAATGGGGGTAGAAGAATTGCCTATCACACATTTTGCACTGGGGAGCACATTTTCAGTGGTGGTGGACACAGGTAGGATCACATTTGGCACAATAGCATTCAAAATGGGGGTAGAAGAATTGCCTATCACACATTTTGCACTGGGGAGCACATTTTCAGTGGTGGTGGACACATGTGTGAACATATTGCGTATAAAGGCAGTACAGTTTGAGGTGGGGTAGAGAGCATCATTGGCAGCTATGTTGGAGGTAGTTACTATTGCTGTTGGCTTAGTGGTTGGGCGCATGAGTCTGGCCATGTAGGCAGGTGGAGTGGGTTGCGTGATACGGGAGCATAGCCATACATTGCGGATGCTCGTGGGGAGGGACTTGGAGCAGATGGTGGCCTCTATAGTGCGGGCACGTAGTCTGGAGTTCCTGCTGGGCAAACCTGGTTGAGGGTTGAGGTGGCAGTAGTCAGGCTCCTTACCTCTAGAATGCTGCAAAGCCTCGCGGCAAACGGCAGACGAGAAGCGATGAACTGCAAAGAGGAGTGCAGGCCTTGTCCCCTGGCCTTCTCCTTGCGGCTTCGCCTGACGGTGTACTCCCTCTTCCTTTATGGTGGGGGGGAGGAGCCGGCAGAGCAGGAAGCCGTATCAGGATGCAGGCTGCAAGCGGGAACGGGCAGGGAAACGGCGGGAAATTCAAAAGATGCTTTCCCTGTTGCTGAGGACACGACCGGGCCTTCCATGTGGAGGGGCTGTGCTGTGTGCTCAAGGCGCGCTGCGGCTGGGGCTCCAAAGCTGATCTTGTAGGCAGAGATCAGCTGGATCAGCTGATCGGATGGTGGCACTCGCAGCGGAGCTGCAAAGAGGAGTGCAGGCCTTGTCCCCTGGCCTTCTGCTCGCGGCTTCGCCTGACGGTGTACTCCCTCTTCCTTTATGGTGGGGGGGAGGAGCCGGCAGAGCAGGAAGCCGTATCAGGCTGCGGGCTGCAAGCGGGAACGGGCAGGGAAATGGCGGGAAATTCAAAAGATGCTTTCCCTGTTGCTGAGGACACGACGGGCCTTCCATGTGGAGGGGCTGTACTATGTGCGCAAGGCGCGCTGCGGCTGGGGCCCAAAGCTGATCTTGTAGGCAGAGATCAGCTGGATCAGCTGATCGGATGGTGGCACTCGCAGTGGAGCTGCAAAGAGGAGTGCAGGCCTTGTCCCCTGGCCTTCTCCTCGCGGCTTCGCCTGACGGTGTACTCCCTCTTCCTTTATGGTGCGGGGGGGAGGAGCCGGCAGGACAGGAAGCCGTATCAGGCTGCGGGCTGCAAGCGGGAATGGGCAGGGAAACGGCGGGAAATTCAAAAGATGCTTTCCCTGTTGCTGAGGACACGACCGGGCCTTCCATGTGGAGGGGCTGTGCTGTGTGCGCAAGGCGCGCTGCGGCTGGGGCACCAAAGCTGATCTTGTAGGCAGAGATCAGCTGGATCAGCTGATCGGATGGTGGCACTCGCAGCGGAGCTGCAAAGAGGAGTGCAGGCCTTGTCCCCTGGCCTTCTTCTCGCGGCTTCGCCTGACGGTGTACTCCCTCTTCCTTTATGGTGGGGGGGAGGAGCCGGCAGAGCAGGAAGCCGTATCAGGCTGCGGGCTGCAAGCGGGAACGGGCAGGGAAATGGCGGGAAATTCAAAAGATGCTTTCCCTGTTGCTGAGGACACGACCGGGCCTTCCATGTGGAGGGGCTGTGCTGTGTGCACAAGGCGCGCTGCGGCTGGGGCACCAAAGCTGATCTTGTAGGCAGAGATCAGCTGGATCAGCTGATCAGATGGTGGCACTTGCAGCAGAGCTGCAAAGAGGAGTGCAGGCCTCGTCCCCTGGCCTTCTCCTCGCGGCTTCAGGATTCCTCGCAAGTCCTCGGTAAGCCGCACGCATTGTATTTCATGAATCGATGAACGGGGACTTGCACGCAATTTTGCAGAAAATTCCATGTATCGGGCCCTAAATGTATTTCCTAAGAATGTTCTTTGTATTTGGCTATTGTGATGGATATTTTATGGCATTCTATTAGTTCAAGTTGCTGACATATGTTATCTGAAGTGTAGACACCCACTTCACCAAACACATGAAAGATATTTAAGAGAAACCAAACATACCCACACTCGTAAGGCCAACTCAGTGAACATGCACCATTGCTTAAACGGAATTCTCAACGACATTTGAAAATAATATCTAACAAAAATTGAAACAAATTAAAAACTGTATGGAAAATGTAAAAAGTGTAAATATTAAGGAGTAAATGAGAAAGGGCATACAAATAGAGGGACACAGGAGTAAAGGATATCAAGAAGTCATTATGGGTAATCCATTGCTAACAGGGGTTTACCTCATTTTACAATAGGGTGGAATATAAACCAAACTAGCAAAAAGTGCCCATTCTCTGCCTAGGTTTTGTAGACAGACATGATAACATTCTCATCAATTGTTGAAAATCAATGATCCTGTAGGTCACTGTTCCAAGTCTCTTATCGCTTGATGTGCTTTGCACTCTGATGAAAACTGCAGTGAGGATGGGCGCATGCGGTAGGCTGACATACCCTGCAGAAGAAATGGAGGGGAGGCGAGAGTTGGGGTGCTACAACATACGAGCACTTTCTGTGCGCTCTCCCCACCTGTCGCCTCACCATGCCACCATGCATTGTGTTACTGCGAAAATATATTAGAAACGGTGTATCCTAGGGCCTTGAAACAATGTTTTTTTGTTTCTTGTGTCAAGCCGCTTAAAATGAGCTTTGTCCGGTCCTTCTACGACCACATTGGCGTTTCACCGATTTCAGGACACCGTCTCATGTGTGAAGGGGCTGGAATACAGGGAGTGGGGTGGGGTGTCCACCTGACATGTTGTCGTAGGGTCCTAACAGGTATCTATGCAACATTTGGTGCAGATTGGTGGAATGGTGTGAAATTGTATAAGGAACAAACTAACATATTTTCTGATATATATATAGAGAGAAAATGGAGATGTATAGAAAAAAGATGAACAAACAAACATTCATTGGAAATGCCAAGCTGAAATGGCAAATACAAGATATTTAGATGAGTTGGCTTGCAATAAGCTGACGGCAATGAATTTGAAATTGGGTAAAACAGCATATAGTCAAAATCCATAAATCCATGTGATTCCTCTCTTGAATTGCTATGAGAAACGTTCCAGTGGCAGTTTTATTGTGTCTACTAATTTACATGTTACTATATTAGCTGGTTCATTTAGAGGGATAGATGGATATGAAGACAAGGACCATTTTTTAGTGGAAGAATGGATTGAATATACACACACATTTTTATTCTGGATGATCGGATCATGCGTGAGGTTTGTAGCATTGTATATAAAAAAAATCAAATATATGTAATTGCTGGAGCTCAAATTATCAGAAGGAGACAAATACAGCGAATATGTTTAAAGGACAGAAGAGACTAAATTGTTTAAAGGGGATGCAATGCTTAAAAAGAAGCACATAGTCCAAGAAGATAATGATTATGAAGAGCAAGATAGCCTATACTTTTGTACAAAAGGTTGATTCTGAATAATGATAACTGGGCAAAATTCCATTAGCCCTCAATATTCGAGGTAGTTAATCTACCTCATCTTCAGAGGTGGGTTCATTGGTTTTTGAAAGGAGACCTATCTGATCAAAATTCCTCAAGGAGGCCAAGCTCCCTCACATGGATACCAGGCAGATCCCTCAAGGCCATCTGACTCTTAATGACAGATGTTGAATGGGAAGAGGGAGAGCTACATAGAGGAGATGGCAAGCCAGGCATCTTCAATATTTCCAACAATGTTTTGACGAAACAGAAGAACTTATGGTAACTCCACAATAATGTCACTTAAACAAAGCATTTCACCAATTTAGTTTTCAATGATGTGCAGAATCATACTGACAGCCCCCACTAGGCTTGAATTTCAGCCATGCCAAAGCAAGACTGACTCAACCAATGGGCCTACTGGGCGCTGCCTTCTTCCATATGTATTGACTACTTTGACCACTAACGGTCCTTTGTCCATGCTCTGTAAATCCAAGAGCCACTTGTAATGTCTATTGGGCAATATTTAAGGCCATATCCATTGGCCGTGACTATATAAAGGTAAGTTCCCTATTTTTTGATATAGGGGGATCAATTCTCAAACCGGAGTATAGAAACTGTTTAAACAAACAAACAGAGAATTGATTACCCCTCTCTGCAAGTGCCAGAAGGTTCAAGATTGGGCTGGTTTTTACATAGTGTTTAACATACAGACGCACACATTTGGTACATTGTGATCACTCAATTGGGAACATAATCCTCCAGAGAGCAGAAAAAGCACAGGTGAATTATTATTTTTTTTTTAATGTTTGTTGTACAAGATTTAAAAGAACATTAATCAAAAGAACGGAACAGGGACGTCACAGATTCTAGAAAGCTAAAAAATAGAATACAAAGGGGCGTAAGTCACTAAATAGATATTACTTTGCAAAATTAATTGAACAGACTACTATCATTAGTAGTCTTTTGTGAGATGGTCGACATGTTTCGGCCATGAGTTAGATTGGACACTGACACTATCCCTAGTGTCTTTTCAGAAATAGATGTATCGGCCTTCTTCAGGACAACAGATGTCTTCCAATTTATCTTCAAATTAATGATTTACCCCATGTTATGATGCATGTGTGGTGTCACTGATCTATAAAGACAGAAACACTTAGGGGGTATTTCATGGAATAAACGTGCACCGAAATGTGTGGCGCAAGCTGGCGCAAGCGTGAAAAAGCTAGCGCATGCGTACGAATCGCATGTGTGCGATTCATGGAAGGCCCTGCGCGTGTTTTTCCTGGGATGTGCTCCAAATCCGTGCTTACCTTACACGTCACTGTGACTTTCCAAATGCGTGCTCGACAGGAATGGGAAAGCGCACAACTTCTCGTGCACACACCTAAAAAGGGGGCGGAACACAGGGAATGGGGACTCAACGCGTGAAAATGTAGGCGTATTGTGGGAAGTACCGCTGGGAAACACATGCAACGCCCACACGCTAGTGAACAACAAGTATTCATGGAATTGAATAGGCACGCACGTCAAAACACACGCACATGCACAAATACGTCTGCCACATGAAAGCAGATGGAAGCGTCCCCGCGCAGCATAAAAGTGCACGCAAACAACAAACAAGCATATACAGCTACAATGAATGTCCCATTCCTCGCAGCAGTGATCCTGGGACACCGCAGGAGGAGGAGAATAGTCAGGCCCCGCATTTTTTTACTCAGGACCAGCCTTTTTGGGATGCCTGATGACGAGGTCTATGGCAGGTATAGTTTTCCACCTCATATCATCCTAGAGCTGGTCAATGAGTGGGAGGATGAACTCACATCACCCAACCTGTGCTCCCAAGAATTGAGCACCTTGCACAAGGTGCTCAATGTACTGCATTTTTTGGCCACTGGGTCATTTCAGCGGACAACTGTCATAGTGGTGGGCATCTCACAGCCCACGCAGTCATGTTGCCTACACCAGGTGTTGGCAATCATCACTGTGCACCCCTCAGTCCACAGGCACATATACATGACCAGAACACCCGCAGAAAGGCAGGCCGTGGTCCTGGACTTCTACAGGGTGGCACACTTCCCCAAAGTGCTCTGTGCCATAGATTGCACCCATGTGGCCCTACGTCCACCTAGGGCCACTGAAAACATCTACCACAACCGCAAGCACTGGCATTCCATCAACATGCAAGTTGTATGCTATGCCAAGGGGATCATCACCTCTGTCTATGCAAACTATCCAGGGTCCACCCATAACAGTTTTATATAAAGAATGTCCGCACTGAGCCGGGCCCTGGAAGCTGGGATGCATGGCAACACATGGCTCATAGGTGAGTACAAATCAAATGCCTGTGCACATGTATGCATGTCACACACAGACAAATACACAAGACCAACTAATGACAACCATTATCACCTTACCAGGGGACAGTGCCTACCCTCTGAGCACCTACATGATGATGCCAATATGGAACCCCACCACACCACCCCAGGTAAAATACAATGCAGCATATATTGCAACCAGGGCCATAGTGAAGCGCACATTCAGAGTGCTCAAGTCACGCTTCCGGTCCCTTGACCGCTCTGGCAGACAGCTACTATATGCACCCCCAGTAGTGTGCAGGATCATTGTGACAGCATGTGTCTTGCACAAAGTTGCAACACGGAGGGGTGTACCGGTGGTCATGGTGGTGCCCCACATCCCCAAACACATGCACGGCCGCTGCGCATGGGAGGGGAAGGGCATGTGGCGAGGCAGCCCATGCCCAGCTTATGGCCACAATTTTCACCTAAACTCCAACCCCTGCGGAGTGCACACAGGCCTGGCACATACCAGGTGACAATCGATGATGAGAAAGGGAGAGTTAATTGTCACAACCTTATCACCCTGAGAATGTGTCCATGGAAGTGCCACATTGTGTGAATATCTAGCTACTAAAACACAACCAATCCCATGTGACCAAAAGGAACACATGCAAGGTGTATATGCCCCCCTGCAAAACAGGGCATGAAAGTACTGGTATGCCACCCAAACCCTCCCAACCCCCATGACCCCCATCTGATACACCATACCATGGTATGCAATGGCAAAACATCAAACTATATGCACAACACATGACACAATAGTCATGAAGTGCCATGTGAGAAATGTAAATAGGCACCAGACAATTACACCTGACATGGAATCTGAAGGAATGACTGACCAAAACCTCACACCCTGAAAACGGTGGCACAAATGCATGCCACCAGTGGTGCAAGCAACAAGGTCAGAACAGCTGTTGCCTTGCACATTGGACAATAGCAAATTGGCATTACAAATACTGTGCTGCGCGTGTGTTCCCTGCAACACACCGCTCACCGGACAGCACAGTGAGTGTGCATTGTGCTGGGGAAACCCCTTGAACATCATTAAAAATAAGTACAATCAACCAAATAGTACCCTGTCATGCATGTACACAATCAATGAATCGGAAGTGAACATGGATTGTCGGGACACAGCATACCTGAGAAGGCAATCTGGGTGCATGTGTGTGCATGGTGTTGCCGTAGTTGGTGTGGGGGGGACATTGCCTAAGTGTTTGTGTCAGAAGGGACATGCATCGAATACATGCATGTGAAATGAAGTGAGCCTCAGTGTCCTGTACACAGCACATGTGAACATTGCACTCAAGGACCCCCATGTGTGTTACACCACATCAATCCCCTGACACCTCAAAATAAAACCCAACATAGGACGAGCCATTGACCAGCAGAACATATCATGTACAGAGTACCCCATATCAACAATGGCAGACAGTGAGCAATCACTGATTCATTGAAAATCCTTGTAGGGCCTACACACAAAGTGCATCAAAGTGCCTCAAGGAGGGAGGGAACAAGGGAGAATAACAGTACATTCCTACAAGTCCTTCAAACAGTCCAAAATGTGAAAATGAACTATCAAATCAAAGTACATAGTACAAGTGCCTGGAACAATAAGGGAGAGTCTAGGGGGGGAATGTGGGAAAACAAAATTAGCATCAGCATTGCTATGCCTGACGGCAATAGTTGCAGTGCAGGAGTCACATAAGGAGGGGGGTGAGAGAAGAGGAGGGAAGAGGTGAGGAGAGTAACTAAACAAGTGACAAACTGTGGAAGATCGAGGAAGAATCAGGATAGTGCTGGGGAGGAGGAGAAGAAATACAGAAGGGAAAGAGGGAACAGACGACCTGTGATCAGTGGTGGAGGGACTGATGATAAAAGTAAGTGCTTAAATAAAACTCAAAAAGGTGAAGGTGGGGGGCGGATGGACGGAGGCAGAGGGGGAAGTGTCTAAAAAGAACAAGCGGCCACGTATCACCATGCCTGGTGGCAATTGGGGTAGTGCCGGAAAAAGACAGACAGAGGACAAGGAGGAGGGGAAAGGGTGGTTGAGAGGGAGAGGGTGGAGAGAAGGGATGAGGGGGCCAAGGTGTAAAGGCAGGAAGGGGAGAGGGGGAAAGAAAGCACCCACAGGGGGCAGAGGGAAAGAAGATTGTGCAGAAGGGGAGGGGGTGTGATGGTGAAGGGGGGAGACAGAGGGAAACTGGCGGGGGCAGGTAGAGACTGTCGGGGCAATGGAGACAGGAGGAGACTGGCAGGGGGCAGATGGAGACAGGTGGGGGCAGGGGAGACAGGGGGACAATCAAGGGACCCAGAAGGGTGGTGGACAGAGGTGGACATGGATAGAGAGGGCCTCCATTGTGGGGCATTGGTAGTGGTGACAGTCTCCAGCCTCCTGGTTGGCCGGATTGTCACAAGGGCTAAGTGCAACCAATGGGACGGGGGGAGCAGGTCCAGGCCACAAACATGACAATCAAGTCAAAAGCAGTGCGGCAAAATTTCCAATGGCACAACAAAACACCAGGCAGGGCTGCAAGATGGCCAAAACAGGGGAATCAAGGAAATGGGGGTAGTTGAAACGCATGGTGACAAGAATAACTCAGCGTGCAGTGTTCATGTGGCATATCAAAATTAGTGTAGGCCAAGTGTCCAAATGCAACATTGTCAGCACATAGAGCCCTCCCACCATCAGTGTGTGTTACACAGCCAAAAGTTGTATGGTACCGCCTATAGCAGGAAGTGCATGAACATAGACAGTCAATTCTTAAAATACTCACCAAAATGAAGTGCAGACATGCATTGGAGAAGCCATTTGGAATACCCACTAGGGTGTACACACAAGTAGGAATGCAGGCTGACCATAGATATGACGGAAGCCCAATGCCCCTGTGTGAGATGCTGTCACACCAAGCCATCCTTGCAAGCCCATGGAAAGGGGAAGCAGGAGTAGCATATGTGTCACGACCCCAAGCAAAACACATCCACGAGACAAGCCTGAATGGGCCCTGCTGGAACACACAGTGGATGCCTTCAAATGTCACAAGGCACCACACTGTCACATGCATGCACAATAGACAAAAAATAATAATAATTACTTGCAGGATAAATAAATAAATAAATAAATAAATAAATAATTTTAAAAAAATGGCCACATATGACCCATGGGGTGGGGGTGCACCCAGAGGGGGGGGAAGGTACAGGGTACACCTCAACACCCACATGTGTAGATGTTGAGATTAAAAAAAAAACTCACTGGGCTCAACGCCTGCACAACCTGACCTATGTGGGAGATAGGTTGTTGTCACCCTCTGGATGGAATTCAGAAGGTGGACGCAGCACAGTTGCCTCACCACGCCTTTCCGCTGCTTGCCCCTCAACGGCAGCAAGCATGCGGGTCTGGTAAGCCAGGTCTTGCATGGCAATGACACTTAGGTCTGCATGCATTACCTCTGGTGTCTCACGTGCTTCCTACTGCAAGGATTGAAGTGTAAGACGGAGTTCTGCCTGCATGGCCTCACATAACATACGGAGTACCTCCCGGCGTGCATGGAGTTCAGCTGAGATGGTTCTTTCAAGCCACTCCATCCTGTCTTCTGCCCGCCTAATGTCGTCCATCATGAGAGCACCCAGAGTAGATTGAAGGTTTTGATGTTCGACCCGCAGGGCCTCACGGTGTGCCTCTGCCTGAGCAGAAATAGCTTGATGCAGAGCCACCATTTCAGCCTGGCGTGCCCTGTAAGAGGTCGCCATGCCCAGCCTGAGTGAGCAGCACGTGGACCGTGTAGCCTGCTGCTGGAGCTGCACTTGCCTTTCAGGGAGGATGATGGAACGGGCCACACTTTCCATACCTTGAGCCATCATCTCAACTGCTGCCCCCTGTTGCTGTGGTATGGCAATAACGGCATGCTCCCACTCAGTTGACCCCAGTAGTGTACGGCCACCGTGTTGCCGGACACGACACCTGCCGGGCCCAAGGAGCCATGGTCCTTGCTGGGTTGGTGCCACCCGAGGCTGCAGGACTGCATCCCTCCGTCGACGTGATGCATCAGGAACATGGCCAACTGGTGTTGAGAGTGACCGAGCACCCGTAACCACCACAGGTGGACATTCCAACCCCACCTGGCCCCCTACTGCAGGTGTCGCGGACAGAAGATCATCCAATACAGGACCAATTACCAGCGACGGCACGTCATGATGCAGATCCGGCTCAACATAGTGGTCAGAGGATACATCAGAGCCTGACTCAAAGTCCGCTCTGGACACGATGGCCTGGAGTACCAGTGGGTTCTCGTGTGCTGCCACCCCATGACCACCACTGGTGCCTGGATGGTCATGTGAACTGACCACCGTGTCTGGGATGGCATCTTCATCCTCTGCCTCCAGTGCTTCATCACCTGCAACATAAACAAAAGAAACAATAACACGCATGTCAGTAGCACATAACACACACATACAGATCGGACCATTGACATCCAACACATGAAGCAGGCATGTCACACGCAACTCAAAGCCCAACATGTATCCAGTGGCATTGCAATGCAAGGGTATCCCAAAAGCAGAAAAGGATGTGTGCAAAATAAGAAGCCAACACATGTTTTATCATGTTGCCCATCACCTGCATCACACACAACCTCCAGCAGGCACATATCCGAGGTAGAAATGAGAGATGGCAAGAAAGAGATGCCACATAGCATAAGCATGTGGGAATACAATAATAGCCACAGCTGGCAATCACACCAAACACACCATGAGACATGTAAGATGCATGTTCACGTGCAGCACTCAACTACCATTGACTATGCAGAGTACATGTGTCACAGGAGGAACCTACGCTACTGCGTTTCAATACATGAAAGGAGGGACATGGGTACATACATGGCAGGTCACTATCACACGGCAGCATTGTGTTGGCATGTTGAAGGGCTGAACTTGGCACAGGAGTGGGTGTGTGTGGTGCAGTGCATGTGTACCCTCTCAACTTCCAACATCAAGGCGTATGTAGTGATGTCAAGCTCCAAACGTGATGGAAGTGTAAGGGCAATTGCAGCCATCATGTGCAAATGGCATGCACCATGTAGCATGGATACCGTGAAACACCCACTCTCTGGGCAATAGCAGGGAGGTACTGTATGGCAATGAAATGTTCCCCACAGAACTGTGCATTGGCAGACAGTGTTGGCATGTGTCTATGTGTCTATTGCATGTTGTCAGTCAAATGTCACTACAGCCGATGAGAAGTGGAAATGATGCAGGACAGATGAGGAACCATCAATAGTACACCCATGCATGCACAAAACACAACACCAGTTGAAAGGATGCAGTGGGCCTGTAACAGGGGGAGCCATGTGCATGACACAGATGTGGAGACCTTAAAGTCGTGTGTGATGACACACAGACCCACAGTGAGCATGAAATGGCTGTCCAAATAACATGACACTTGGATCATCCTGGAGACATACTACAATGAGCAGGCGGTCAAGGACACCCAGAGGCATACATGGAATGCACATGGAACATGAATGTGCACACATGGTACCCAGGGAGCCACTGCCATTAGCAAAGTCAGAGTGAGACACACTGCACCAAGGACAAAGGATGTAAATGACATGATATGACATCTAAACAAGATTGCCCTTGTACACAAGTGCCTCAGAGCGCAACCAAGCAAAGGGAGGGGAACAAGGGAGAAAAGGAAATGAAAACAACGATCATACTGGGCACAGTGACATTGAGAACACTCAAATGCATGCAGAAGAGATAAAGGGTTCAAGACCCTGGAATGGGGGAGAAGTGGAACGTGCCAAACAAAGGAGACCAAAGAATTAAAATGAAGTCCAATGAATAGGCATTCAAAAGGTGGTAGTGCAGCCAGCAAGTGGCAAGTGCAAGATCATTTGGATAGGGCAAATCTGATGAGTGCAGAAGAAGAGTGGGGGACTGTATGGGTGCACGTACAGAAACCATTGCAATGGGAGACCTGGAGGCAGTGCAGCAGGGAGGCAGGGTGAGCAGGTACCTGGGCCCGAAGGAGAGAGGGTGTGTAGGTGCACAGTGCCAAGAGAGGAAACTGTTCAACTGTGGAGAAGAGGGGCTAATGGAGGAGCAAATAGGAAGGTCTTGAGGTGTTTCCGGAAGCAGAGGTTTCTCCTCAAGTTTCAATGTGGTAGGTAGGCTGTTCCAAAGGGAGGTCCCAGCCGTAGACACAGATCTGCCCCCAGCGCGTATTTCTTCGATAAACAACTAACCCGGAGGGAGTGTGAGGTAGAGGAGCAAAGGACTCGAGAGGGGAGGTATTGGCAGAGGGATAGTTTAAGGTATTTTGGACCCAGGCCCCAAAAATCCTTGCGCACAATGCAGAGGGTCTGAAGTATCATCCTTGCATTCACTGGTAGCCAATGAAGGGATTTCAGAGCTGGAAAGATAGGATCCCAGGGCTTGAGGCCAAGGACAAATCTTGCAGTCCTGTAATGGATTATTGGTAGAGGGCGGAGTGTGGAGGCAGGTAGAATATTGAAAGAGCCTGTCATAGTAGTCCAATCTTGAGACAACCAGAGCTTGAGAGACTGTAAGCTTGTAGGTGAACAATAGGAAAGGCACAGTACCCCTCAGGAGGTTAAGCAAGAAGTTAATATATCTCAAGAAATGTCGGAAATGTGTGTGGAAAAGGAATGTGTGCAGTCAAAGGTGACCCTGAGGTTGTTGGCCTTGCATGTGGGGTAGGATGAGGGCCAAGGGGGGCCGGCCAGAGAGTGAGGGGAAAGGATGGCGAAGGTGTACTGATGAGGAGGATGTCAGTCTTGCTGGCATTTAGATAGAGATCATTGGCAGTACACCAACTTCAAATGTCAATGAGGCAATCAGAAATGAGGGAGGAAGAAGAGGTGGCTGAGGGCAGCCTGGAAATGAGTGAGTATCATCAGCATAGCACTGGAAGTCATAGCAGAAAATGAAAATCCAGTAGGCAAGAGCTGCCAGGTGCTGTTTGGAAAGACAGGCCGAGAGGTCAGACCCCTGGTGAACACCACTGGTAGAGAGGGAGATTGATGAAAGTAAGGACGAAAGTTGTAGCTGGGAGGGCCACACAGGCCAAACACACATGTCATTGGATGATGCGTCATAATCCATCCTCTCTCCCACTGCACAGATTTGTTCTTCCGGGATTAACTCTGCAGCAATCTCCTCATGCTGAGTGAGTTCATTCTTCTCTGGTGGTGGCCCACCACCAGTCACCAGAGACATGGAAAATGTGCAGGCACGCTTTTGTTTTGCACTGCGTCGGAGGTCATTCCAACACTTGTAGCAGTCCTGAGCCGTGCACACCTGGAATCCCATGGCTTTCACACCATCCGTAACATGCTGCCAGTGGACCCAACTCTGGGCAGGTGCGTTGGTGTGCCAACACGTAGTCCACAAGGAAGTCCAGTTCCTGCTTGCCAAAAGGCTTCATCCTCGATGTGCCAGAGCCTGGAGCCATGTCTGGGGTCCCAGCCTCTTGAGCAAGAGCACCCTTACTCCGTTTGGGCAGTGGTAATGACCCTGAGTGGGCAATGTGGCCCTAATCAGTGGGGGCAGTGGCGCTGGTGGACTGGACCAAGGCAGTGGGTGTTGGAATGAGGACAGAAGGTCTGGCTTGGTTCTGGCTCACTGCCAGTGTGGTGTTGGCTGCATCTGCCCATGCAGTTACCACCACCTGGGAGCTTGGGGCAGCAGATATCATAACTGCCCCAGAAACGTGTGCCCCAGTCACAGCTAAACTGGACACATGTCATCCGCACCTCCGGACAAGATGGAAATCATCCTGGGAGTCCTTGTCATGCAACGCAACATGCGCTGCCCGACCCGAGTCTGGGTGGTGGTCCCCACAGTTGCACCTGCAGCTACCACCATCGGTGGGCCCATGACAGCAGATGTAAGTTGCTGTTGGGTCATATGGGCGCCAGGTTGTGATGCAACAGCTGCATCACCAGGCGCCACAGGGGGTGGTGGCATGTCTGCACCAGCACGTTGCTGGGCATCCTGCCCCAGTGGGGCACCCCTGCCTCTTCCCCCTCTCTAGCCATCCTGGCCACCCTGGACTCCCTGCCCCCCCTGGTCTCCGCGCCCATGTGCCCTACCACGCACACCCCTGGGAGGATGCCCAGCTTTCCCCCCCTACCCTTTGGTGGCCTCCCAACCATGGCACAGATGGTGAATAGCCGATGGGAGGTGCACTCAACAATTGTCCTGGGCAATTGGGTTGAATGGGGCAGGGTAATGTATGGAATAGGTACCCCTGTGCTCCTGCAAGGCTGTCTGTGACCCCTGGGGAAAAATGACGGGTCACACAATGCTCAGGCCCCCCACATTTTTTTTTAAAATAAAAAATAAAGATAAATTTGTAAAAAAATAAAATATAAAAAATAGTAAAATTTCAAAAGAAAAACGTGCTTGCGACCCCGGTTGCCCACGTGGATGGATTTTACCTCCAGCAGTATGGTGTGGCACGCAGGGACACAAAAAACATATACGCATGGAACACACAGGCTACTATGACCTCGAAAACGGTACGCGAGGCACAGGGGGAACCACAGTGGGAAAAATAGTGTGCGTTACTCACCGCCTGCCTTGCGTGGAAAAGAAAAAGGAAAACACATGCGCATGTGCACGTAGGCAACACCCCACCAAAAGAAGAGGTACGAATTTCAAACGCTGTGAAGTAATCGCGTGTGAATCCAGAAGAATAAACAGATGTGTCAGTCTCCACAAACAGCACAGTACAGTGGACAATGGACTGCTGTCCTGCACTCTCCTTTAATCCGTGCTGAAGGCAACGCCCATGCGCTTAACGTCACTGGCGCGCTTACGTGCTAAGACCCTTTCCTCGAATTACACGCATTCACACACGGACATGCTGTTTTTTCACATGCGATTCACTATGCACCCTTGCCGAGGGAAACACCCGCACGCGTAATGTCACTTACGCGCTAAGGCCCTTTCCTCGAATTGCACACTGACGTGCTGTTTTGTCACGTGCCAATTCACTCTGCATCAAGCTGGCCACGCGACAACACACAGAAGACCACACTCCAGCCTAGAAGGCTATTTTCTTGCCTCCCAGAACCCTGGGGAGCCTCCTACAAGCCATCTGCCGCTGTATGCCAGCCTGCAGCGAACAGTCCCTGTCATTTGGTGCCTGCACATCAGCCATCTGCAGGGGGTCAGTTGCTGTGACCACCCCTGCTGGAATAGAAGACTCCCTACTGGTATTCCATTGCTCCACAGCCCAGCCCCAGAACCCAGTTGCCCACACACACCTGCCTCGGGGGTTGCCATGTCCGACGCAACACCATCCAGCAAAAGTGGCAACCCCCCACCAGAGAGGCAGAGGGCTGCCAGCTTCAGTGCAAAAGAAGTTGACATATTGGTGGAGCAAGTCCTGGGGCATTATGCTGTCCTCTTCACACATTCACGCGTGCTTCATGACCAGATCCTCAGGATGCATGTATGCATGCCTGTGTTTGTACTTGGACATGTTTGGGGTGTGAGAGATGGGAGCTGTTGTCATGGACATGCATGATGTACAAGTCTGTGTGTCTGAGCAGTGTGTGAGTGACTAGTAAACACCATGGATGCATGACACATGTCCGTGATGACGTGCTGATCCACTGATACAGCCTAGTCATCCTTGTATCCACTGTGTCTTGAGGTATACGGGGCAAGATGCTTGACCCTCCGGTGATGTGTGTGCATGTGATCAGCATGTCCCATGATGCATGTGAGTTTCAGCCCACCATTGGATGTTTCTACGGTGCCTTGGACATGGATGCAAATGTTTGTTGCATGCGCCATGCCTGTTCCTGCATGTGTGTTGCTGCACTGACCCATGTGTTGTGGAGGGACATAATGGAAGTGACATTTGACAGTGCCACTCATGTGCTATTGCTTTGTGTCTGGGGGACTATTGTACAGTACCTTGATGCTTGTGTCAATGTCTCCCTTTACACAGCAGCGAGTGAAGAAGAGGGCTGAGACAGTGCTGTGGAGGAAAGCGGCAGGGATGCCTCCACCGGCCGGCGACGCGAGGCCCAGTCACCCTCCCAGGAAATTCCATCATCCGATACCGAGGGGACTGGTGCCGTATCCGCCACTACGGCTGCAGCGGAAGGGGCGGGTGAGCCCCCATAGGGGCTGGTGACGGTGGAAGATGGTGCAGAGACATCCAGGTTGGTGGTGTGTATGGAGGAGGAGGAGGCTACTTCAGAGCTGTACATGGGGCCTGGTGGGGTGGTACCACTGGTGCAAGTGGTGCAGTCCAGGGGCAGGAGGCAGCACAGGTCGCCACAGAGGGGTCTGTGCATGTCACTGTCCCTGACACTGTGACTGCATCACCATGCACCAGCAGGGATGCCCCGTCCCAGGCCCGTCCGCAGGTAGGGGGGAGGTCCATGTCATCTGGCACTCTTCTACCTGCGGACGTGGGGCCCCGTGACACAATTGAGTCCATCCTGATTGGTGTTGCGTGGCGCACACGTGTTATTCGTGATGACATGTGTGCTTCCTGGGGGCACCACGCACATCATCACAAAGAGATGTGTGCCAACCTGGCCCAGTTGGGAGGGCTCATTGTTGGGGATTCCTCCATGTGTCGCTGTCTTGCGGCCCTCTCCGCCTTTGTGCGCACTATACGCCAGTCGTTCTCTGTGCCGACTTCCAGCCCAGAAGACACCAGGGCTGCTCCAACCAACCTACCCCAACCAACGCAGCCAGGCTGGTAGAGATCCCATCCCTGCCGCAGTCGGGAGTTGGAGCTCCAGCACAGGTGGTCACCCCAGCAACTGGACGCCTGGCAACGGACAATGTGCAGGTACATACAAGCAGGGCACCTGCACGATGGCCCCGGGTGTTGCCATCTACCCGAAGGCAGTTGTGGTGGCAGCAGCAGGCAGCCAAAAGGTGCGGCAGGCTTGCCGTAGGAGGCATGTGCCCTCGGGGCCTTCTACATTATCGGGGCAGGCATCGGCCGGCGGGCAGGAGGATCCAGGATTTGGAATGTCTTCCTTGTGGCAGCGGTTGGCCCAGCGAATAGTTGCAGAGCGGCGGCGGGCAGAGAGGGCACGGCTCACAATGGTCAGGGTGGAGAACTCCATGCACAGGGCATTGATGCGGGCTGAGTGCCTCGAGGCAAATCACAGGGAGTTGGAGGAGGACATGGCTGCATCACTGCGAAACCTAGAGGCCAGGGAAGAGGCCTGCCTCCGGAAAATCGATGTGGAGTTCGATGATGCCCTGGCCCGGGACATGAAAAAAGTGAGCCGTCAGACTTGCCCACCACCTTTGTATATAGTTATTTAGGTTTAGGTTTCATTTGGTTTTTATTATTATTTGGAGTTCACGGACTTTGCTCCACTTTTTGTATATAGTTGTAATTTAGATAGGGTTTTAGGTAGGTTTAATGGACCCTTCCGACTTTTGTTTTCAATTTTACGGATATTATGTACATACTTTATTTTTTTTATTTTCACATGGAGTCATGTTTTTTTATGCTTTTCATCTTGGGATTTATTTCTATGGACTTTATGGATGTACCACTTTTCATTTTTCATGTTTTGGATATTTAATTTTCCTTGGATTTCACTTTCTTTTTCATATTGCTATCATTATTTCTTGATTTGCATGTGTGATTTTCATATTGTCATTCCTTTTTATTTATAATACATTTCATTATTCTTCATTCTTGGTGTGGTCTACTATGATTTCATTTGTGCATGTCGCCATGAGCGTTGGCTCAGTCATGTGTTGCCACTGTGTGGCTCTGTAGGACATTTGTTGATGGTCATGCTGGTTATTTTCACACTATCATGGAATGGGTAATTTAGTAGGGAGTGGGTGCAATGGACCTTTCGGTGTTTGTACTGGGGGTGGGGGTGTGGGATTCGGTTGGCATTAGGGCCAGGGGTTTGTATAGTTATGACGTGGTGTTTGGGGGGACATGAGTCGGGGCCTGCTGGCAGGTGCCTTCAATGGTGGGCGGGTGGGGGTGATATGAGTCAGGTCCTGCTGGCAGGTGCCTGTCAATGGGGGTGGGGACATGAGTCGGGGCCTGCTGGCAGGTGGCTGTCAATGGGGGGTGGGGACATGAGTCGGGGCCTGCTGGCAGGTGCCTGTCAATTGGGGGGGGCATGAGTCGGTGCCTGCTGGCAGGTGCCTGTCAATGGGGGGTGGGGACATGAGTCGGGGCCTGCTGGCAGGTGCCCGTCAATGGGGGTGGGGGTGGGGACATGAGTCGGGGCCTGCTGGCAGGTGCCTGTCAATGGGGGGTGGGGACATGAGTCAGGGCCTGCTGGCAGGTTCCCGTCAATGGGGGATGATTTGCATGTGTGATTTTCATATTGTCATTCCTTTTCATTTTTAATACATTTCATTATTCTTCATTCTTGGTGTGGTCTACTATGATTTATTTTGTGCATGTCGCCATGAGCGTTGGCTCAGTCATGTGTTGCCACTGTGTGGCTCCGTAGGACATTTGTTGATGGTCATGCTGGTTCTTTTCACACTATCATGGAATGGGTAATTTAGTAGGGAGTGGGTGCAATGGACCTTTCGGTGTTTGTACTGGGGGTGGGGGTGTAGGATTCGGTTGGCATTAGGGCCATGGGTCTGTATAGTTATGACGTGGTGTTTGGGGGGACATGAGTCGGGGCCTGCTGGCAGGCGCCGTCAATGGTGGGTGGGTGGGGGTGATATGAGTCAGGTCCTGCTGGCAGGTGCCTGTCAATGGGGGTGGGGACATGAGTCGGGGCCTGCTGGCAGGTGGCTGTCAATGGGAGCTGGGGACATGAGTCGGGGCATGCTGGCAGGTGCCTGTCAATTGGGGGGACAGGAGTCGGTGCCTGCTGGCAGGTGCCTGTCAATGGGGGGTGGGGACATGAGTCGGGGCCTGCTGGCAGGTGCTCGTCAATGGGGGGTGGGGGTGGGGACATGAGTCGGGGCCTGCTGGCAGGTGCCTGTCAATGGGGGGTGGGGACATGAGTCAGGGCCTGCTGGCAGGTTCCCGTCAATGGGAGTTTTACACGCGATTTCGCTGGCGCGAGCGGGGTACACGTATTCCAGGGGTGCGCAGGGAGTTTTACACGTGATTTCGCAGGCGCGAGTGGGGTACGCATATTCCAGGGGTGCACAGGGAGTTTTACACACGATTTCGCTGGTTGAGCGGGGTACGCGTAATCCGAGGGGTGCGTGGGGAGTTTTACACTCAATTTCATTGGCACGAGTGTGGTTTGCGTATTCCAGCTGTGTGCTGCAAGTTTTACACGTGATTTCACTGGCGCGAGCAGGGTACGCATAATCCGAGGGGTGCACGGGGAGTTTTACACACGATTTTGCTGGCACAAGGAGGGTATGCATAATCTGAGGGGATCGCGGGGAGTTTTACACGTGATTTCGCTGGCATGAGCAGGGTACGCGTAATCCGTTGGGTGCACAGGGAGTTTTACACGCAATTTTGCTGGCACGAGCGGTGTACGCATAATCCGAGGGGTGCACAGAGAGTTTACACGTGATTTTGCTGGCGTGAGTGGGGTACACGTATTCTGAGGGGTGCGTGGGGAGTTTTACATGTGGTTTTACTGGCACAAGCAGGATACGCATAATCCGAGGGGATTGTGCAGAGTTTTGCATGTGATTTCGCTGGCGTGAGCAGGGTACGCATAATCCGTTGGGTGTGCAGGGAGTTTACAAAAGGGGTTCTCACATACATCAAGGGTTGTCCTATAAATAATATGACAGAATTAGAATTCACTATGACTTTTCCATGACATCTAAATAATATAACATCCTATTAGGAATAAACTGTCCTCAGAAACTAACAACGAATATTATATTGTAGGACACGATTTGGGTTTTCTATGCCACAATGACGAAATTGAACTTCTGCATATTTCGTACAATTTAAAGAAATTATTCAGACTGACTTAATTTGCGTCAATGTTTTCTCACAGAGCCTGGAGAGGTAAGAGATTGGTCTGGTTATGTTATCTCTTTCTTGTCCATATGTGAAACTAGAAATGTACGGGTTACAATGCAGAAATCTCCAATCATGAATTTTGAAATGCACGGGTTAGAGCGTAGAAACCTCTGATTATGATTTTGGTCTGTAACCACATAGTTGGCTTTTTTTGTAATCAATGTACCAGATAGAATGTCAAATAACAGTTGTATTTAGCATGGATCACTTTAAGATGATAATTAAGTGTTTCTGTCTTTATAGATCAGTGATGCCACACATGCATCATAAAATGGGGTAAATCATTATTTCGAAGATAAATTGGAAGAAATCTATTGTCCTGAAGAAGGCCGATACATCTATTTCTGAAAAGACACTAGGGATAGTGTCCAATCTAACTCATGGCCAAAACATGTCGACCATCTCACAAAAGACCACTAATGATAATAGTCTGTTCAATTAATTTTGCAAAGTAATGTCTATTTAGTGACTTACGCCCCTTTGTATTCTATTTTTTAGCTTTCTAGTACCTCTGACGTCCTTGCACCTACTTGTTCAGTTATTTTGAGTACTGTTCTTTTAAATTGTGTACAAAAACATGAAAACATTTAATTTTTGAATTCACCTGTGCTTTTTATGCTCTCCGGAGGATTATTTTCCCAATTGAGTGATCACAATGTACCAAATGTGTGCGTCTTTATGTTAAACTCTATGTAAAAACCACCACAATCTCCAACCTTCAGGCCCTTGTAGAGAGGGGTAACCAATTCTCTGTTTTTTGTTTAAACACATCCATTGGCTTACATGACTGATTCAGAGCCATTAGCAATTCGCTGGTAACCTCCCGGCAATCCAATATGGCCAGAAGACATGGTCAGTGGCCATACCCAGAGGCCACCTTGTTTGAGTCTGGGATTTAAGCACAGCTCTGGGAACCACTGAGCTACTCATTAGGGCTATTGGGCATGACCTGAACTCCCCAAATGATACCATTTGGCCACTGCCCAGGGCCTGTGTCCATAGTCAGTAGCCTGTTTGTGCCTGAATTGACCACTGGTCATGGGCCACATCCTGTGTGAGTGGAGCTTGTCAGAAGGGATCAGCACTTAGCATTATTATGTGGCAACTGGTCATGTACTAGGCCTTGGCCTATGATCGCTGTGCCCTCTAAGTGGCCACTGTTAGTGGACTATTGTCATGCACAATGTACACTATGTCTGGGGATGCCTGGCATCCATGCTTTTGGCACAATTAACCTACCTACTAACTATTCATCCTAGTTGCTATCGATCTTCAATGTCCTAGCCCATCCTGCATAGAATCTCTCAAAACCTATCCAAAGTAGGCTTTGTATGTACCCTGAAATTTTGCATTCAGATCTGTCCATTTAGGTCAAAGTTATAAGCCTTACAAAATTGCTCTTGTTATGGGTCAATGTCAATGTCAGCTAAGTATATCAGGGGATGCAAACATGTGCCTGGCCACTACCCCTGAGCCCCATTATCTCATTGTAATTGTAATTGGTTATTTATAACACGCTTAATACCCAGAGGTTTCTAAGCGTGGACCCTGGGATTGAACCTGTGTTGCTCTGCATCGTCTTGCTTCCAAGACAAGCACATTGCCCCTGACCTATCCTCTTGAGACATGGTACCTCCGAGGTATGCAAATACTGCTATCAAAAGGTTGCATTTTCTTTATTGAAATGTGCCTAGTCCAACCCTCGTCCATTTTCAAGGGTAGGGATGTTCCCTCTGAGGTTATTATATGCCCATTTCAAATGTTGTTTATAAGTGCAAAATCCAAATCCAAGAGGCGGTCATGCTTCAGCCTATCACATTTTCCTGATGGGCACATGTCCCAGAAGTTGCTGTTAGACACAGCATCTGAGCAAATTAGAATGAGGTTTGCGATGCCTATCAGTATTTCAACGGGCGTGCTAAAGAAGTTGAAATGAACTCATATTCTTTCCATATCTCAGGCAACTCTTGCTCTGAATTAAATGTTAAAGTTTTTAAGAATCATTATCAATTTACCTAGAATAATAAGTAGAGTCCCAAAACAATCCCTAACCTTCATCTGCTATTCCCTGATCCTTTGTGCCAACGTTGTACTTTACCTTTATATGAGAGTAAGAGTGGTTGAGAGTGCGAGAGGGGGTTTGATAGTCATAAAGTGTGAAAAACAAAATGGTAGCATACTGGAGAGGCCAGTAGTGCGAGTGATGGCAGATGCCTTGGTGTGCCTCATTATGCTATTATATGACTTGCTATGCGTTTTAATATTTTATTATTTCTTTTTCATGTCTAGATATGGCAAGCTATTCTCTATGTGGCTTCTTATTGTTTGTCACCCTTTGTAACATTCCCACTATTTTTATTTGAACCATAAAACACACACATGAACTAGCCTCTCACCTATTACCCAAACCAATTCAGACATTACACATATCTAAACTCTATACATGCTCCACCAGCATGGCTCACACAGCCTTCCAGCAACCCTCAACTTGCTGTCAGCGAAGACATTTTAGTAGCCAACTGAGCAAAATGCCTACACATGGAGATACCTTCTGGATTCCCATACCGTAACTGCACACACGACCACATACCTAGAAAAAATATTCCACATATATCCCAGCTGTTATGGTCTGTTCACAGCAAATTATTGTGAGTCACACCATCTGACAGATACTCGTGATTGCCTGACCTAACACGTCTTGTTGTCAGGCTGTAGGCGTCTGAGATATATTTGTTTTATATTACAAGTTTTACATTAGTTTGATATCAGTAATGTAACTGTCCTTTTGAAAACTCAATTTTGTTTACAGAACAATTAACAAACCTGAACAAAGGTGTTCTCCAGATTTATGTTAGAGGATTCACCACATGATTGCAGAATCACAAACATCTGGTCTACAAAAATAAAATACCAGCATGAATCTTCCCATTTTTTCACATAAATTTACTAATTTCCATAACCAATGATACATATATATATATATATATATATATATATATATATATATATATATATATATATATACATATATATATACATATATATATATGGATTTGAATAATACCAGATATTCTACTTCTGTTGCTTGTTGATAAGTATATCTCAAAGTGTTTACTTCACCAAAAGCATTTGAATACTACATATAATAAACATTTCCCCAATAATACCCACCATTTTCTGAATCAGAAAACTGTTGGATTTCAAATCGTATCACATAACTGTTGTGCAGAGGCTTCCCAACAAGTTTATTCAGTTTAGACTAAGCATACATGAACATGGATCTGTGGATGTTGTATTCTGTAAGTAATTCAATTAATTCTAAAGTCCACACAATTTAAGTTGCCACTATCCAACCTCGAAGAATGTTTAGTTTACTATTACTAGATATAATCACCCCTGCCCTTTTACTTCACAAAGGAATTCACACGTGCATTTCAGAATATGTGGTTGCATGGGATTTACATTATCTTCTATAAATAGAAATAACCCCCTAAGCTACCTGTATTGTCCACAAATAACAGTTTAATAACTGCAGCTCCTGCCGTTGACAATTTATTGATCATATTCATCAAATTAGGATATTTATGACCCCTCAGTAGCCCAATCCATGCACTATGTTTGCAGGGATACACACATTCTATTTTCATTCAGATTCATTTTACTGTAGCAAAATAGCACTTATATTTCACCAATGTGCTGTCTATTTTACACTGCACACTCACTATTCAATGCACTAGGATTTATGTAAATTAAATCTCACTTTCCACGTAATGTCAATGAGGAACACAAGGCATTTTACCTTGCACTGCTAATCTGCCCCTTTAGAATGAACGTTCCCTTTCTTTTACCAGATAACTCTCACTCCATAGAATTATAAAACACAGTACTAAAAGATAATCCAGATCTACATTGGGGCTTTTCCACTTACTTTCAAATGAGGCATTATATTTTTGGAAATCAGCCAGGCCCATCTTCAATAGGAATCCCTCAATAAGATAGGTTCTCAGGTTGTGCTGAGAAGGTTACCAAATGGGTTGCTTATCTCTTCAGAATAGGGGTTATCTTTTCTGCAGTTGCTATCGAAACCCAGCTCTCCAGATGATATTGGTCTTCTATCCAGCCATCTTGTTCCAAGAATATTATTAGTCTACCTCCTATCTATATGTAATCCCTTTTATAATCAAAAGCCCTCCTCAAAGACTCCCCTAGCCTTTTGACCTAAGCGGTGAGGGCCAGTCACTCCTCATGCAAAACTGAAATGTTTTTTTCTGGAGTTATTTTCTGTATACTTTTCATACTTTTCATAATGGTAAACTATTTGAATTTGGTGTTAATGGAAAAAATATGTGATTTTATCTACACAACACAATTGTTTTCATGTTCTTAACATTGACTACTACATTTATTGATTCTTAGTCTAGCATATGTTTTAGGGCACGTGGCGAAACATGTAACATGTGTTCTGTTTTACCTGAATGTATATAAATGAAGTGTGATTTCCGGCTACAAGACAGTCTCTGTGGTATATTACAAACAAGCTCTTTCCATGATACTGATTAATAGAAGCACAGACATGTAATTTTAACTATGGAAAACAAATTATGATCACAGTCTTAATACCGGGATTAGACAAGCTCTGTCATGTGATTCTCATTTTAAGTTTACATTGTTTAGCATTTTTTCTCATAAAGAAATCACAAGGCTATTTTCTTCTGTACCTGAGAACAGGAATATGACAACATGGTGGACATGCAGGAATTATCCTTTTCAGCTTCAGAGCTTCAAAAATAAATGCCCTGGTCCTAAAGCTAAGTTCTTTTGCAGGAAATGATATTCCAAATGTGTGAGTCTTAAAACTTTTGGATGTGAAAATGCCCCATGTTCAACAGGGATTTGTTGGACTGCAAGTGCAAAGTCCTAGGAAGGCAAAGAGATTTAGGCTGTGTAAAATATATTAGCATGCCTGCTATATATAGCAGTTGTTGTTGGGTGCGCATAATGTGCATGTACCCATTTGTAGTTAGCTTTGACACATATTAGAAACACCACATAGCCATGCAGAAGGAGCAAAAATGTATTGACGTTGTGGTGCAGAGGTTGAAGATAGGGTGATGTATTTTGCATTTAGCGGTAGTGTACAGTGTTATGTTTTATGGGATGTGCGAGCAGGTAGCTGACAAAGGTAGACATAGGACATGGAGCCAGGAAAAGTGTTGCGGTAAAGACGAGTTTCAGGGACTAAGGTATCAAGAGTTCCATCATGTTGGATTTTAGGGCGTGTTACAGGATGTGTTTTTTAAAAGACTTTGAAAAAGGCTCAACATGGAGCTGTGACTATGTCCAGTTAGCCCTAACTAGTCCCCCTTTGATCCCTCAGAGAGTAGCTATGATGCCATAACAGTTAATTGAGGCAATCTGCAGAGCTTGAAGAAGCTGGGAAAGGAATGTTGGGTCCACAGAGGAAGGGTAGGGATACACCCTTTGAAGGGTAAAATCATGTGAGCAGACATGCGGTCTGGGATACCATGAGGTCTGGTGATGTTTTAAATAACTATAGCCCTCACCTGAAGAGCGGTCATCCTATTTGAACTGCAGGCACTGCACTCTAGGAACGAATACATATGCAAAATTCAGACCTAAGAGTGGTGGCCTGATCATGACATTCATGGGGGCCTGGGTTCCCAGAGAGATAAGAGGGGGAAGTTCTAGGGTTCTACCATGATTTGGTATCGGAGGAGCAGAGGTGATGACTATAAATATATCTAGAAGGGTAGGGATCTTTTTGTGTGTGCCACATTGTCTGATATAATGAGGAGGGCCATTGTATTATCAAAGCAAATATTACCTCACTGTCCGCAGTTCGATCAGCACCTGACTGAGGGGTGCGCATCACATGATGGTCAAGAATGTTTTACTCGTTAAAGAAATATATTATGTAAACAATGCACCTGGTAGCTTGGTAGCTAATCAACTCCTAAATTTCATAGTGATGATGTAGCAGGTCACGTGTTCAGGGGAATGTGTTTAGATAATGTGTGACCAATAGGGTAATGGTGTATAGAGGATAATTAGAATTGTGTATAGGTGTTAGCTAATGGGGAGTGCCGGATCATGTTGTAATCTTTTTTATGCATAGTTCTGTTCACTTGCAGTTTTCTGCTATAAAAGATGTAACTTCTTTGTGTGGGTTGAGCTCCATATTAG
Organism: Ambystoma mexicanum; assembly: GCF_040938575.1. Lineage (NCBI taxonomy): Eukaryota > Metazoa > Chordata > Amphibia > Caudata > Ambystomatidae > Ambystoma > Ambystoma mexicanum. The sequence goes on along the minus strand of NC_090941.1, from coordinate 448,887,147 downwards.
TTCAGTTCTATGGGACTGTCTGATACTTTTGCATGTAATAAAACTTTGTTTCCCTTGCAAACGCTGCATTGATTATTTGGCTTTTTTGGGATTGTTTTCATCGATCAGGTTTTGGGTCATCCACCCTACAGATTGTTTTCATGATTTGAGTACTGTTTTTGAATGAAGCAAATGGTGGATATAAATGTATTTGTATTCAACACAAGATGGTCCTTATGATCTCTAGTATTTTATCGAATCAGTCTTCAGTCTCATTTATTTCCACAGAAGCAAGCAAAAATGTTTCTACATAGAAGAATGGTGAGTCACATTTTCATATATTCCTTTTTTCATTGTACCCCCTCAATGAAGCTTCATGACAAGTAAAAAAAAATGGTCTACACTATTATTTCTTGGTTGGTGTCATGCAGATTTATCAAATAGCCAATAGGACGAGAACTTTTGGGGGGTTGGTCTGTGCTTTGTACAGCCTGAATCACAGAAGGGATTGGGACCAAACCTTCGCTAGATTCTCATGTCTCATCTGACTATTTCCTTTGGATACTTTAGGAATCTGAGCATTGCTACTCGCCATAGAGAGTGGCCATTTTGGGAGTCTGTCTGAGGGGAGGTGCAGCATTTCTGAAGGCCATATCCGAGTCTCCTGGATCATGGGTTATGGCCATTGGTCATTTCAACAGTCTATTTGGTGCAAGCATAAGAAAAAGTTCCCAAGCCATTGGATATTGATACAAGCAAAAAGGACACCGTGGCCATTGGCCACTCCCGGAGTCCTGGTTGTCACTTTGTGTGGTAGGGAATAAATGGGACTGCTGGCCATGGTCAGTGGCAATTGTGGAAGCATAGAAGCCAGTGGCCATACACCTGGGCAAGGAATCTTGGCTACTTTGGGAGCATGAGTGAGGCCAGGAAGCAACTGCCCATGGCCACAGGCCAGTTGCCACTTCTGGGTGCATATTGGTCAGTGGCTCTCGGAGTCTAGCAGTCACTGTCTAGGGGTCAGGATGGGCAGAGGCTACCAGGCATCTTTGTAGACCCTTGCCACTGGATAGTTTAGGAGACTGAGAGGGTCCTCTCTGCCACTAACTATGGAACACTCTTACTGTAAGGTTGGAAGGACAAAAGCAATACCATACATATTGCAGAACACAATCATCTGCAGCAGCCGACAATTACACACACTAATGCAGACACACATTGCAGAATCATGATGCTCCGGCCATTTTCATACCCAGGCACTTGCAATAACCTAATCCTGCATACCCCCACCATATATAGTCATTCATAAAAACAAAACAGGTGCCATTGTAAGGTTGGTCAAGGAAATGACAACTCACAGTGACAACCAATGAGCCAATGTTCTGAAAAAATGTGTATGTTTGTGGTACATACCTTCTGTACATATATGCATGCAAAATCCCACACATTTGTATTCACAACATTTCAAGGATGAACAATAGAGCCTACTGTTTTTTGAATAGTTTGAAAGCATGTTTAATATACAGAACCTTTCTTCACCACCCATGGAGGGAAACTTATTTCTATTGCAAAAGATTCTTATCATACTTTCTTCCACAGAGAAGCAATATGGTCACTTTATTCAGGAATAAAACTATCCCTGGGAGACAGTGGCACATGCCTATCTAAAAGGGATATTAAAAGCCACTAATAGGAAATTCTTCTGACCCAAGCACAAACGTAAGACTTGAACATTTTAAAACTATTTACTCAGAAGTTTTTTTGACACTTATTCTTCCCTCAACTGAACATGTGTAGGTTTGCATTCATTTAAAGGAAAAATAACCAATCTGCAAAATATACAAATCATTAAAGGACATTTCAGATGTCTTAGTTGACTGGTTTCTGCAAGTTTGTTACTGTGTTGTATTCTTCAGGACTATTACACTGCTTCTATTTGCCTTATTTTGATGGTAGGAATTTAAAAAGCAGCCACCCTACTTCAGGATTCAGGAGGGGATTCTTTGGAATAGAAATGGAATCATTGACGCTCACTGAGACTTTGTAAAGTCTATTGATCCACTTTTAAAAAGCAGTGCAACGTGTGCTTGTTAAAGTGTGAGCCTGAAGATAGAGACAGTTACCTTTCCTAACATGACAAACTCTACTATGTAAGGATGTGTGAGAGTCAAACTGTGGCTTCATTGTTGTGTAACTTTCTGAGATTTGGTAATTATGTTTTGCAATGATTCCAGCAACATTAAGGTACTCTGCTAAAATGTTAGAGTGTTTCTTCAAGTAACTCCTCTCTAGCACGGCTCACATCTCTTCAGAGAGATGCAAAATGTCAATATGTGCCCTCATCCTGCTAGACAGGAGAGAGGTACAATTCAGCCTGTGCCCACACTCTCGTGAGAGAGGAGAGACATAAACATTCAGTCTGTACCCTCACTCCTGCAAGACAGAGATGTATAAATTCAGTCTGTGCACCCACTCCAAAGTAATTATTTTGTTTGCCCCCACCCCTGCGATACAGGAGATGCCAGAAATAATTCTGGAACCTGCTCTTCTGTTAGATAGGACAGATGTAAAAATTCAGCGTGTGCCCTCATCCCTGTGAAAGAGGAGAGAGATACACATTCAATTTGTACCCCCAATCCTGTAAAGGGGAATTATGTAAATGTGGTATGTGTGCCCCCCTCGAACCTTCTCTTGCGAGAGTTGAGATGAAACAATGTAGTGTGTGCCCTCACTCCATCGAGACTGGACGGACGTTTACATTAAGTGTGTACTCTCACCCATAGGAGACCAGAGAGACATACAAATATTAATTCTCTGTCAATATGCCTGCCAAAGTGGAGAGATGCAAGACTTCAGAACTTGGCCATAACTCTGCAAGGCAGGAACTACAGAACAAATGTGTTTGTGACCACACTTGAGCGAAACAGGAGAACCATAAAAACTGAGTGTGTGCCCTCGCCCCAAGAGATAGGAAAGGCACACAAATATGTGAATGTACCCTCACACCTGAAGGAAATGAGAGACACATACTTTTAGTTTTTGCCCTCTACCCTGTAAAGCAGGAGAAACCTAAATATTGAGTGAGTGCCCTCAATCCTAAAAGACAGAAGAGATGTAATAATTCAATCTGTACCCCTACTCCTGTAAGGTAAGAGAGAATAATACATTGTGTGTCTGCCCTCACCTCTGTAAGACATGAGAGAGGTAAGGATTCACAGATTAAGTGGCAGTGTGTTTTGCTGGCACTTCAACAAAACAGACACATTCATAATTCTGACATGTTCACAGACATTTAGAAACAGTTGGGTCCAGGCTCTATTTTAGGGAAGTTGGTGTGTGGATTGGCTGCACTGAAGTGGTAGAAACAGCTAAATAAGAGAATACATAGGAGAGACTAGTAGCTACCACCATAGTCCAGGTTTGAATTACTGCAGTGCTTGTTGTAAGTAGTGGTGGATGTACAACCTGACTTATTAACTGATATTGTACTACAAATAATGTCCATGATTTGTGAATCTCCTGCAATTGCAGCATAAACTGTTTTTGCAGTAAACTGTGCTACATTTCCACAGTGCCTTCCTCTCCACCTCTCATGCTTGGCCACTCACTCTGAATTTATGTTGCTGTTTCACACAAAAACGGCAGACACCGGCAGCCCTTTTTTTCAAAATTGGATAGTGAATTATGCTCTTTCACCGAACCTCGGCTCAACTATTGATAGCAGCTAAAATGTTCACATGACTTAAATTAAATTCCTCTTCAATACCGCTGCACTCAAGGTGGTGTGTTGCGTCACACAGCCAATCATCCTTCCATTAGTGCCCACCACATTTGATCACCACCAACAATTTATTTATCACCCCAAATTTTGTTATGTTGCCTCAAAAACAATTCAGTTGTTTTCTTTTTTGTGAGTGCACCTGGCACAGCATAGATTCCTCTTCTGTTCTGCAGCTCAGTGTTCTCAAGCAGAAGGTGTCTTACATCAAAAAGCCAATAAACCTCCTGCAAATGACCACTAACTGTGAGCACCAAGAGCTCCTACACATTTTCCAGCAAACCCACAGTTTTTCTCTTTCCAAAAAATAATTTGCTACTCGATGTGTGGGTGTGTTTGAGAGAGTACCCATTCAAATAAGGTGGACCAGCACAGATGTATCCACTATCCTACCACTTATGGTGCCCAAGCAGGTGATATGATTGGCCACACAACTAATTAACTTGCCACAAATTCCACTGCCAGTGATCACTACCTCAATTCATTTTTATTGAGCCCCCAAATTGTTTTCTTTTTGCCCAAAACAATACAACTGCATGTTTGGCATGTGAGTGTTTCTGTTTAAACAAGCTGGGCCAGGACAAATTCCTCTTCCTGTCCATGACTCAGCATGCTCATCCAGGTGACATATTGCATCACACAGACAATGAACCATTCAAAAATGAACACAGCCTGCGATCACCACCACCTCCAACAATTTTTCCAACACAACCAATTTTTTTTCATTTGTTAAAATGCTTGTTTTTTGTGAGTGTGTCCATTCATACAAGCTGTCCCAGTGCATATTCATTCTCTGTCCTAATGCTCTGTGTGCTCAAGAAGGTGGCGTGTTGCGTCTACAGTCCATTAACCTGCTGCAAATGCTAAACACCTGATATCACCTCCCAAAAATGTCCCAGCTCCCTAAATATAGTTCTGTACTCTGACCACATGAAACTGTTTGTTTTGTGTGTGAATTAACCCATTAAAGCAAGGTTGCCCCATGCAGCTTCCTCCACCATCCTACTACTCAGTGTGCTCATTCAAGGGTGTGTTACGTCAGACAGCAAATTAACCTGCCAGAAATGCCTACAGAATGTCATCACCATAAACAGAAGAATTATTTCCATTGTCCCCACATTTTGTTCTGTTCTCCCAAAACAATTCAGCTGTTTCCCTTTTGTGAGTGTGCCCATTCAAACAAGCTGGCCGGGTGCAGATTCCTCCTCTTTCAAATTGCGCAGTGCTCAAGCAGGTGTTGTTTTGTACAGCATAGCCAATCAAACAATGCCCACTGCCTGTGATCACCTTAACCTCATCCATTTTTTCCAGGACACACACATTTTATTCGTTTTGCCCAATAATGCTCAACTGCTTGATTTGGGTGTGAGTGCACCCGTTCAAAGAGACTGGACCAGTGCAGATTAGAATTCTATCCTACATCTCAGTGTGCTAAAGTTATTGGTGTGTTTTATTTTGTTACATAGCCATTCAACCTGCCAAAAAATGCCCACTACACCACCGCCAAAAATTTTTCCATCACCCCAAATTATTTTCTGTCCCCCAATCCCGAAAATTCAACAGCTGGTGCTTTGTGTGTGTACTCTTGTTCAAACAAGCTGGCCTGTGCGTAATCCTCCTCCTTACTACTGCTCAGTATGCTCAAGCAGGTGGTCTGTTTTGGCATACAGCCAATCAATCAACATGACAACAAATGCTTAATTACTGTGAACATCACTACCACCACCAATTCTTCCAGCAGCTCCACATTGCTTTTGTTTGCACTGAGAAATTCAATGGCTTGGAGCACAATTTGCTCAAGGTGTGCTGTTATTCAATTAATGGTGTAGCTCATTTTAATTCATGTGCATGGTTTAAAGGCGTGGAGCAGCTTAAGATACGATGTTGCCTCTCCTTCCTCGATGCCATACAAATACACTTTGGATTTGCCACAGCATGTATTTTCATGCTGGGGCAAATGCTTGGGATTACTATGGAGTTCGCCAGCATTTTACACAACCAAAAAGCAAGCAGACTCAGAAGGTATCCTCCATTGCAAATGCCACCTGCCAGGCATACTTGGCAGATGGTAATTAATCCTCTTGCATGGGAGAGTGCAAAAGGGTGGCATGCAAGCATGTATGCCATCTTTTTCATCGTTACTTTTGCACCCCGCTGTGTAAATGTTGAAAATTGCATGGTAGTGACCCACCTACGAACACATTTTAAAATAGCAGATCGTCGCCACATCATTTTACAGAGAACTCGAAAACGTGATCCCTTTTGTTTCGTGTGAGTTTACTGATGCAAACAAGATGGGCCAGTGCAAATTCCTCCTCCATCCTACACCTCAGTGCTCAAGCAGGTGGTGTGTTGGATCATACAGACAATCAACCCACCCCTAGAGCCCACCACCTGTGATTACCACCTCCAACAATGTTTCCAGTACCTCAATTTTTTTCTGTTCAGCCATTGTGCTGGCAAATATTTTCTATTCATCTTATTTGTTATTAGTGCAAGTTCAATTAAGCAGCTAAAGTGAATATATGCCAAATACGTTGTTGAGGTGCCTGGCAGCGAAAGTGAAATGTTGCAAAACAAAATATTAAAAGCTAGTGTCCTTTCTGTGAAAGGAATATTTCTTTTCAATGGTGTTTGCAAAAACAAAAAAAACAAAAAATGGTATTTTGTTGAGCACTGGTTGAAATCACACTACACAAGTCCTCTCCTATAATAGTAAATTCACAAGATGCAATGGTGTTTTTTTTTCAAAATCCAAAAAGCTGTAGCTTAAAATTAAGGGAAAATGCTACATTTCTCAGAGAACAGACTCATCAAGCAGTATGTATTTGCTCTTTTTTCTGTCTCTCCCTGTAAATATATTAAATGAACAACAGGCAATGATGTTTTGTTTTCAAGCACAATTAAGGCCTACCTAAAAAAGAAACTACAATGCTCCAGTTTTCAAACGGGAACAAACAGCAGTTCACACCCTCCTAAAATCTCTGAAATATTTCCCAGTGACTGCTGAAGAACTCCAGCAGGCTTTCCCTATACCCATATCTATTTAGGTAAATCTGCCTGTCTGTCATCCCAAACGTGTTCACTTGAATCTCTAAACAGTGGTGGAAGATTGTTGTTTTCTGAATATGGAGAAAGATTGGGTGATTTGATATTCAGTTATTTTGGCCCAGCTTTAGCCTCATGCTTCAGAAAGAACCAGAGCTGAGAGGTAATATTTAACTAGATTATAGTATATGTTGGGCCATTTAATTCTTTGCAAAACCAAAATAAATAAAGCTTCAAAAATGCTAATCTTATGTTTTAATTATTTAAAATAGCAATGAAATAAATGTAAATGCAATGGTTTAGATTAACAAGATTATACACGTTCCTGAGTTCTGAGCCTATGAATCTGCATGGATGATCCATGTTGGCCACGCATGAGTGTTGGGCCTCAGGAAGGATATGAAGTGGAATGAGTGGTCCAAAATGGGCCTCAGAGCTGAATATCTTTGGAGAAGGATATGCCTACGGGAACAGATGGATAGCGACAGACCTCACATTTTGAATTGGGCTTGGAGCATAGATGGGAATGAAGGCAGGGATGGACATTGGGCTCACAGATGGGCCTAGAAGTGGGCATGGGCCTCAATTATTTGGGCTTTGGGAGGGCCGTGACACCAGGAGCGAAGATGTTTCCTGGGTGAGATTTTAGAAGAGGTATTAGAATAACATTTGTAAGATCTGTCTATGGCTGAGAAAAAAAGAAACCGAAAATGTATCTCTCAAGTAAAAGGTCTTGATTGCACAACTATTTTATAACTGGATAATGTGATGTCATAAATACGTGATTACATTAATATAATACATAGCAGCCTGCAATAACAGTATACACATATGTAAATGTTGTTCTTATTATATCAATCTGCTTTCTGTCTGTATTTATTTATGAAAATGGAAAACAATGGAACAACAGGAATTCCTGTCTGGTTCTCAATGATGTCACGCATACATCACAGGCCAATTGCATTGCAGATTGGCAGCCTGGACAGTGTAAAAGTTGTATAAAAATAGCATCAAAGTTCTTTAAATTGCTGGCAGCATATATCTTAAGGAAGCAGCAGTCCCAGGGGCAACCGTGTGTTGCAATGGACAAAATTGAACTAGCATTTATTTCCTATATGGCTGCACGTGTGGTTTAAACAATGCATTTCTTATTAGAAAACAAGCAGAAAAATACTGGCTGAGAATTATCTTTCTATATGACAAAAAAATAAATGTGGCTAAATACAGAAAAAGAGGCCAAAAAATAAATATGGATAAATACAGACGAAAATGGCAGAACAATAAAACCGGGCGCCTTAATTATAAGGAATTCAAATATCCGTTCCCATAATTCAAAATTAGATTGCAAGTCAACTTAGCGTTACATGACATCGTAAAGGAACTTGGCCTTCAGCAGTGTTCCTCTCTTTGGTCACTGAATTTCTCAGTGACATTCAATAACAATAAAAAAGGTGGTAGGGGGTGCTTTATCCCATATATTCTGAATTTTATGGTAAATGTCTACTTCATGTTATAAAATATTGTAACTGCCTAGTGATGTCAAAATACAGCACAGCTTCAATACAGAGACAGCTCTGAGATTTGGTCGACACAAATAAGAATAAATAATACCCCTTTTTTGTTTTGCAGCAATAAACGACAGAATACAAGACGTTGTTCTACATGTTAATTAAAAAGTGGCCCAAGACACGCAGAAGAAATGATAGGTGGGTGGCAAGCTTCGGCATACAGGTTCTGCATGGTCAATATTTCTAAATGTTATTATGTATTCTTGTTTGTAGTGTTCATCAGGATTTGTTTCCCATAACGGGTGAACCATATATACTTTCACATTGCCTTGAGCTGGGTGTCCTGATGACAGCTTGGAGGGCCCTATTACCCAATGAACTGATGACACAGTTTAACCTCTTTAGCCAGAAACACAATGAGTCTCATCCCAAGTTTTTCCCCATCCGGAAATAAGAGTGCCGGTAAGCTCACCGGCACCCTTGTTTCCAGACCAGCAAACTATGGGTTTGTCTGTCGGAGCAGCTGTGCCTGCAGGTCTGATCCTGCTGGACACAGCGGTCATGGTAGGCAAAGCCGTCACGGAAGCACCGGCACCATTAACAACAGCGCTGGTGCTTCTGTGTCCCCACTCCCATAGAGTCCTTTAGGACTCTATGGGAATGGGTATTAACAAAATGACTGCTGCCTGATATCCCGGCCGCACAGGAATATTTTATAGGTCCAGTGACAATCTGCTGGTAGTACCGGCAGGGTTATTGGCGGACCCGTAATGGGGCCCAATGTGTTGACACTTACAGTGGAACGTTTTTCACACTGTTAGTAACACAATGCTGGTATATGTATAAAGAATTAGATATCCATGAAATACGTTTTTTAGTCCAGCCATTTCCAGTGGCTGTCTGTATACTACTGTCTATATAATACATGTAATATCTGTGTTTTTGATATCGCAATGTTTTGTCTGTTTTGAATAAAATGTTTTTAGTTTTCTCTGATCACGAATACTGTTGAGTAATCCTTTGCAGTTTTGTACCAAAGGTTTGATCCACCCTATCACGTGTGCAAGGGCGGGGTAGCCTGTGCTCATCTCTCCTTTGTTTATACTGTAGGGCACCATACCTGGCATCTGTGTTAAATCTCCAGCAACATATGGCTCAGATAAAGACTGTTATTTTCTTCTCAAAGTCCAACAATTTCCTACAGACGCGAGAAAATGAAATCAAAAACCCCATAATGGATGAGGATTTCATGTTCTATGTAAATTGCAATTTATTTCCATATTGCAATATATTTCCATATTGAATCCATTAGACAGTTGTACACCGTGCCATTAATTTACCTAAACCCAAAGGGTTAGGAACAGTGCACATCATAATATCATTAAGCAAGCTAGTAAGAGCACAGGTAAAAACATTTATTGGGTAAAATTCAATTTTACAAATAATCTTCTCTACGATGAGAAATTAATGCCAATGAAATTTGTGTTTTAAACACCTGTATTGTATTTATTTATTGTTCACTTGTTAGCTGTTTATACAGGAAGTAAATACTGTTTCAAAGCGCCCACAGGGCAACAGTGAGGGGGCATGGGATGATAGACAAGGTAATTACAACAATGTTAAATAATTAAATACAACAAAATAAGAAAAGACAATGGGGCGGGGAAGACACACCTGCAGGGCCAAGTTCAGAGGGGACAGGGGTATGTGCTGTGGTGCTCATAGAGAGCAGCAGGAGAAGTGCTAACCAAGAAAGTTAAGTGCAACCTTCAGTGGTGGAGGGTGAGCTGAGGCAAGTGCAGAGGATAGACAAGAGCTGGGATGATAAGAAATGGGAGGTCAAGGCCCTGAGGATGCATAAGTGTCCTGCACACCAGTCAAGCTACTGTGTGATTAGCAGGGGAGAGAGGGAGTGAAGGAAGAGGTAAAGAGGAAGTTATTCAGGCTTTTCCATAACTTAAGGAGGTCCTGCTCAAGCTGAAGAGGGAGGCTGTTCCAAAGAAGGGAGCCTGCTGAGGAAAGTGATCGACCACCTGCTCTCTGTTTCTCAAAGTACTTCACACGCAAGGAGTTGTTGCCAGAGGAACGCAGGTGTCTGGAGGGGCGATATTTGGTCAGAGAGAGTTCCAGATAGAGTGGTCCCCCAGCCGAGACAGCCTTATGGATGATGCAAAGATATTTTAATTTAATCTACGCTGCTATTGGGAGTCAGTGAAGACTTTGAAGGATGGGACTGATGTGGTACCTGGGCTTGAAGCCAAGGATAAGTCTTACTGCCCAATTCTGGATTAGCTGGTGGGGACGTAGAGTAGACAAAGGTAGATTAAGGAGGAGGCAATTGTAATACTCAAGCCTAGAGTACCAGAGCCTGGGTAAGATTGAGTCTCTGGGGGACGGTGAGGAAAGGTAGAATTACTTTCAGAAGGAAAAGCTGAACTTAGGACTTCTTGGCAATGTCCCCAGCATGCTAGAGAAAGAGAGAAAGGAGTTGAAGATGAATCTGAGGTTTCTGGCTTCTGAAGAGGGAGCAGGGAGAGAGTCAATGGAAGTGTATTTTAGCTGAAAGGTGATTGTAACATGATCTCCATATCCAAAAAATGTATATTTAATGGAGAACAATGTGTGAAATGATTTTTAGAAGAAGATAACAATGTTGTCAATCCATGAAGATCCTGTGCCCTGTTCCCATGTAATGATGTTAGGGGAAGAAGATACCACAGAGAGCAGTAAAACCTTTAAATACCTAGATTCCAAAAAAATAGCCCGAACAACACCTCTTGAGTTAATAGGAGATTTAATGCAAAGAGAAACATTGGGAGTGATTAAGTTAGAATTAACTAGATAATCTGTGCAAGGAGAATTAAAATCACTGCAAACCACAATTATTTTCAGGACCTTCCCTCAACTATGTGTCAAGGCTTTTGTTTAGGTTAAGGTCGTTGTGAATAGTGGTTAAACACGCGTTTGCAGTATTCTAATAGTTGTTAATTAATACAATCTCAAAGTTCTAAATATGATTGTTCCCAGTTTGAAGGCTGACTGCCAGCAAGGCATAACTTAACTTGAATGACAAGTTATAGATCAATTGCAATGGCTAATCCCCCATGCAGCCATACTCTGTTGCCCTTTGTGGCCTCACCAGGAAATGTTTTAAAGCTTTTGATATACAGCGGTTCAGTGAGAATTCTCTCTTGTAACATTATTTCATGATGCAGAGAAACAGATATTTGGGCAGTGGCATTAAAGATATTTGAGTATTCACAACAACTCCATGAGAACATCTTTTTAATAGTTGGTGCTTAAGATGGAATTTAATGCCCTTAAACCTGGAGTTTTTATTAAAGGCAAATGAAAACCAGGACAGTCATCTTGCATCAGTAACTGTTCTCATGTTTTTTGTGTTGAAGTCTCTTTTGATCAGCAGAGCATGCATGCCAGTTTTTGCAGATGCCGCTGTTCCATAATTACTTAATATGAAAGACTTTATCGAGTTGCATTGTTAAATCTAAGACATAAAGGTTCATCATCCTGAAATCATCCACTTGATTGTCTAACATATTTTGAAACAAGTGAGCCAATGATCTGTCACCTCATACCTCTGGTATTTCCACCCAGTCAATGTCTCCTGAATAAATCAAACACAGGGTGCCGGTCATGGAGCAGATGTGGTGCAGTCTTAACTGATTTGCTTGTCATGGATGTGCCTCATATTCTCATAGCCATTTAGTCTGATGTCAGAGATATTGGAATCCAGATGTTCTTGACTTTTATGATTATTAAAAAGGCACTCATTACACTTTTGGTTCTGGTGGCCGACAAAGTTAGGATAGCTTAGGTTGCCTTGTCATGTATCATGGGCATGCTCATTATCTTCTTCATTATTTTTTTATTATTATTATTATTATTATTATTATTATTATTATTATTATTATTATTATTATTATTATTATTATTACTATTGTACTGAGCCCACACCTAGCTTTGAGAAGCAACAGAAAGCTTTACAGCAGTATGCAACAGTACAGATGAATAAAGGTGTGCTTCTCAGATATAACAGCAGAATAGAAATACAGCAGGGGGTAGGCTACAGAGGGGAACAGAGGAGGGATACAGCCATACAGGGTGGTGGGGAGGAGAGTATGGCGTCTTGTGATTTAGGTCGTGTGGGGGTGACGTGATGGCCTAGATGTGGAGGAGAAGAGACTCCTTGAAGAGGTGGGTCTTGAATTCTTTTCTAAATTGTAGGAGCATTGGTGTGAATCTGATGCTGACAGGGGGGAGGTTGCATGGTCTTTGAGTGTCAGCAGAGAAGGCTTGTTTTCTTGTCTGTTCCTTTTTGCAGTGGCAGATTTGCACATGTCCTGGCTTCTGGTCGTGTGCTGTCCACCAGAGATGCTGAGTTTCTCTGCAAGGTAGCTGGGTGACTTGATGGCGACTGCCGTAGTGATGATGCAGCAAGACCTAAAGGTGATCTGTACGTGAAGTGGGAGTCAGTGAAGGACGATGAAGGTTGGGTAATGTGGTTGTATCTGCGTAGACCCTGGATGAGGTGTGTGACTGTCTGTACACACTTTTCAAGGGCACAAGGGAGGGTGACTGGTGGACTTTGAGGAGGGCATTGCCCCTTCCCGGTGGGATAGGACCAGTGCTTGAACAGTGGATTTAAAGCTATCCAGATGGAGGAACGGCTTGACTTTCTGCAGGAGGGAGATCTGATATAAAGCTGTCTGAGGTTTCATAGATATGTGTGTCTTAAAGGAGAGGTGCTTGTCTAAGTGGAACCCGAGGGACTCGGAGCAACAGGTGAGCTTGGTGTGAAGCTCTCAGGGTTCATGGTTGATAGTCAGGTCTGTAAGTATGGGTGTTCAGTGTTGTTGGTAAGGAATAGGAATTCAGTCTTGGAGGGGTTGAGCTTCAAGTATGCACTAGATATCCAAGACTGCATAAGAGCGAGGCAGGTTTTGAGCTTGTTGATGTCCTTGATGGAGTCAATCTTGAGGTATAGCTGTGTGTCAGCATTTTGGTGGATGTGGTTGCTGTGTGTGGCTAGGAGGGCACCAATCGGATCCATGTATAGATTGAAGATCACTAGAGAGATGATGGAACTCTGCGTGATTCCACAGGTGACATTGGTGCTGCTGGCGATTAGTGAGATAGGACTTGAACCAGTGTAGGACAAGGTTTCTGATCCCCATTCACCAATGTAGTGTGTTTGTGAGAACCTGGTGATCTACTGTGTCTAAAGCGGCCGAAAGGTCCAGTAGAACCAGCAGGTGGAGTTGGCCGTTGTCATGTTGAGGATGTCATTGACCACCTGTATGGAGGCTGTCTCTGTGCTGCACCTGGGTCTGAAGCCAGATTGGTAGGTTTGGAAGAGACTGTTGGTATTGATGTATTGCTGCAGGTGTGCATGTGCATCATTTGCATCATCAATGGTGGATAATATGGAGGAAATCTCATCCTGTTCCTAAAGGTCAACCTGTAAGTCAGGACTCCCGGATGGCAAACTCTGCTCTATGGGAAGAAGAAATGTAGTGATTTTATTTTGAGGACTAGCCCTTGTTATTGTTTTTCCTTTTTTCTTTGTTTCTTACTAGAGCATGATGGTTCATCATTAACAGACATTATTGATGTAAAAATACCCCTTGCCTTAGATGGTTCAAGGCAAGGCCCTAAGAACATTTTTCGAGTAACTGTTTTTACTGTGGTTAACCTTAGGATGATTTTTGTTTTTAATTATAATTTTTTTTAGAATGAGAGTCATGGGTGTCATTAACAACTAACATCATTGACATGCTCTTTGCAGTGATTTTCGGCTGGTCCAGAAGATTGAAATAAGTCCAGAGACACACAGCATATCCTGCCTTGCAGGATTTACCTGGCAGTCATGTAACATGCTGTTCAGTTTCCAGAGCCTTCTCAACATCCGGCACCTCCACATTCAGTTAGTTTATAATCGATCTGCTGTTCAAACTCTTTCCAAGTGATTTTATTTTTTACATTTAACTTTCCTGCAATAGCAGTCAGTAGAGAAGAGTTAAATTGTAGTGTCCTTTATGTTGTTCTACAGTGTGATAATGGGGTGATGGCCCCCCACCCAAATTAAAGGCCTGAGTGAATTGCGATTCCCTTAATGAGGGCAGCAGTGCATATTGCCATTATCAGTCATATAGTTCCCTACTGAAGACTGAAGAACTAAATGCAGTGCCAACTTGAAAGAGGGACCCAGTGTGTCTAATGGGCAAGGATTGGCATTTCGAAAATATTATTTTGAAAATATCATCTGGGTGAGCTTCAAAACAGCAGGGTTGGAAGTAACCCTAATTTTTGAAGAAGAATCATTCAGCAACAAGCCATACTCATTGTGTAAGAGAGCCTTCAGATAGATCTTGACAATTTCTTAGAAAAGACTTGTCCAGAACAATTGTAATTGGGATGATTGAACCCAGAGGTAGATGTTTTAGAGTCCTGTTTGGGGTGTTAGAATTAAGTGATTTTAACTTGCGGTGTTGAATCAAGCTTCGTGGTCCCAGAGTCGATGGTTGAAAGCAGAACCTCTTTTCAAAGCAACCATGATCCAGAATACTATTGACTGATGTACACTGCTACGCCAATATAATCCATGTACTCAATGTCCTTATGATGTAGCATGTCTGTCTTATTTTTAAATTGCATTTAGGAGCCAAGGGTGAGGCCATGAAAAATTGCTTGTGCTGTCAATTAAAATGTTAGACAAGCGCATACCTACCTCTTTATCGCTCTTCTTGGGATTCCTTCGGTGGCTTCTTCTCAGATCTTCTCTAGTTCTACTGCATCTTCTGGTGGACCAAGGCAGACCACACTTTCACACCCACTGCCAAGCTGCGCTTTGAGAGGAGTTCTGTTTTTTAAAGTGAGCGACTCCCTGCTAAGGATGTAGCCTACAGTACCGCTCCTCCAGAAACAACAACCTCCACTATTTCATTTCTCTCCGTGTGTTAACTAAATGTTGTTTTGAATGTTTACTTCTCCTTCAACTAAATGCTGTTTTCATTCTCTCCCTCACACTCAATTAAAGCCCATTTTAATGGTCGTCCTCCTTTTTGTAAAATAAATCATGTTTATGTTCTTCTCTGTCATGAAAACCCTATCCTCTCAATTATGAGCAACCTCTAGCCTCAGCCTACAAAGCTGAATCCAAAATCAGATGGTGGAAGCTCTGTTTACAGCATTTTAGGCCAAACTTGCCAACACTATTTGCCCTGCCTCCAGATTAAGTTAGTGGAAACTCGATCATGTTAAATGCCAAATTGACAGGCAATACTGATTTTGGCCCAATACATTTTCCAGGGTCTTCCACTACACAGATAAGTGGGGTACATATCACACCAATAAGCGATCGCTTTCTATAATAAAATAGCTAACAGCACAGCCTTATAATCATAATTTATATTTTAAACATGTACAATTACTTTATTTGATACATTTATCATTGTATTAGCAACGTGATGCTTTGTATTGTCCAATGTAAGTGCCCAGGTTGAATTTTGTGTTTTTTTATTTATTTTTTTAGCATTTTAATTTCATGACTTCTGATGGTTTAACACTGAACCCTCAATGTCCCGGCATAGCCTCTGATTTTCTTATGTTTTAAAATATATCAGCGGAATAAAATAAAGTTTCACCTTTTACAAAGTTGACCCTATCCTTCACAATGACAGTGAGTGACAGGAACTTTCAGTTATTCTATTCCCCAGAGCAGCCAATGAATGTCCCCAAATTTCACTGTGAGGCAGTAACACCATGAATTCTCATAACGGTAGACTGGGAGACAATAGTAATGTATGCATAATTTATGGGACTCTGGCTGGCTTCGGCTTTGCAAATGAAATGCATTCGTTCTCATATTCATGCTGAAGAAGACGAGCATTTTTCAAATGCGCAAACTAACCCGACGTTAAGCCTTCTTTAATTATTTCCTAAGAGCAGAGTAGGAAATCTTGATGAAGCACCTCATCACTGCATTTATTTACATTTTATTTACAAAGAGCAATGATTCAAAATGACAGATGCAATGCATTCTGACACTCACATTTTAGAGAAACTGCCTTTCCCAAACGCGTGATCTGATTAGGTGTCAAAATTGGTTTAATTGCCTCTTACGAACTAAAAAAAAAAGCAAATACAAATAAGAACATGTCTGGATGCACTTCTTCCGCAAGTTAATATGAACACATGGAACTTATGTGTTTAGAGCCCATCAATTAAAGTATACGGCATTACAATTGTTGCTTCTTCATTTTGCCCCCTTGCATATTTGTGATGGTATGTTATTTCATATTATGTTAGGTTTAGGAATCTTTCCTTACGTGCAATAATTTGTGGGTGTCTCCTTGGTGCTGGTACTGAGTAACCACGATGAAATCACGCGATAGCAAGATGACGCAGAGAGAGTTCTAAATTGAAAAAAAACAACAACAAAAAAACGCGTTATCTATGTCCTAAACCTGTAGCGCTCTGATATCATGTTCTGTGTTAGGGGGATATTGTTCCATAGCGCGGTAGGTAGCGTAAGTTGTGAAATCTATGCCACCCGATCTGTTTATTTATGTATTAATGTATTTGAGTGGCTACAAAAGGAATGCTGATTGTGATCGAAGAAATCATTTAGGACAAAACGTGCATATGCCTCAGAGGAATGTAGTGCCAATCCCAGAGAAGTCTCTATTTGGAACGCACAAGGCCTTTAAAACAAGAATTGTCTTCTCTGGTAACCAATGCAGTCACAAAAGAGCTTTCCTTGCCGAGTTTCCACAACCTGTTGATATAAAGAATTCTGTTGCAGCAGTCTTGTCATTCCTCAAAAATCCTTTGCTAAAATGGCCACCATGGTAATGGAATGCTGGGCTCCATACGGAGCCTCTCTTCCGTTCCCATGGCAGCCCGGAAAAGCGAGAGACAGTGAAGCGGCAGCAGCGACAAAATCAGGTAGTTGTGGCAGGGGATGGGGGTTGTGAAATAGTAAAATGAAAATAAAAAACAGGTGGGGGTTGGTGGGGGCAGTGGGGGTTATGGCGCTGCTGAGTGTGTGAGGCAGCCGGTCGGTTCTGTCGAACATGGGCTGTGATCAGAGGTTTCGGCCCACGATCCATGGAAACTGATTGGCTGTGCCAACCCCCCTGGCCCAGTGCTAATTGACGCTGGTGGGCCATGGGCAAGTTATGGTTCAGAAGCCAATATGAAGATGCACCATGGTGGTAGAGAACATAATGGACACATGACAGTATGCTGCATAAGAATGTGGCTCAATTCATAGCTCAATGGCAGTGATTCTGGAGTGGTAGATCAAGGGTGGGTGCAACTTGGAGGCTGCTCCACAGTGGAGTTTACTTAAAATTCTCGAAACCAGTGGAGGGCTCATTCACTTTACAAAACAAAAAGACATAGAGAACACAATGTTGGGGTGCTAGAAGACTGTTATTAGGTGGTTCATTGTGATTCTGTCATTTCAGGAGTGATTTAGAACGTTGCATGTTTACCATTTACATGCTGTGCTTCTTGGAATAGTACATTAATTGTACTCATACATTTAAATGGAAGCAATAAAGGTAACACATATGACAGTTCATCTATAGTTTAGCACTTTGACTACTACCCACTTTCACATCTGTCCTTCGGTTCTAGGGGTAAGGGAAATCTTCAGAAACCTCTAAGATAAGGGACGGACTGAATGACTTCATACTACATTCAGCACTCTACAAAGTACTCCTAATGTCCACACTCATTTGTGATAACTCAGAGAGCACAAGGTGAAAGTGGTGCACATCAATCATCAATAGCATGTACCAGATCATAATAGCAAACAGTAGCACCTCTTGCACATGTGCACTTTGAGGAGATCCAAGAACCCTCTACTTTTGCCTCTGCTTAACAGCCAATAACATCTACTGCCAGTCCATAGTGCATACTTACAGTGTGTAATTCCTTTGTATAGGGGGGCTGAATCTTGCTTCCTGCACTCTGCAGAAATATTGTGTGCCATTGTAAGGCAGGAACCAATCTGTGCATGTCATCATGGCAGGGACATATGAAAAAAAACAGCCACATCTATACTACCAGGACCTGCTCTATTTCTAAATAGTATTCAAACAAAACAAATGGACAGGAAATCCTTACCCATATTGTATTGTAGAGACGGCAAAAGCCACAGTGCCCCTTTTCAAATGAGACAGAGAAAACTATCTGTCCCTCAAGGCCCCATCAAGTTTCCATACTGTCGGTAGTTGCTTAACGTGTGGGTACACAGAAAAACACAACAGCAACCGCCAAGCAATTGTGCTACTGTCATTCAATGCTCCCCCGTCTGTGATATTCTTGGTATGACACAAAAGATCTGCTTCCATTTCAGACAGTTGCAGCACCAGAAATGTTTTGAGTGCATCACAGGTGCTACACAATCCCCATATACCACCAGCTATAACTGTCTGTTACAAGCCACTGGAATTCAACATTGCATTTTGTTGACTGGCTGTTAGACTCAGAGTTATGCATTGGATGGGACCTTCTTCACTCCAACTCGTGTCAGCTCCTGTTCAATGTCTACTCTTTGTGTGAGGAACCAGGAATGAGAAACAGACACCTGGGATTCATGGTTTTGGCCAGACACATTTATTGAAATAAAAGGGGTTGAAAAATGCCTCTCCGTGCCTACTGGTAGAGGTATTTCCCTACCTAATACAAAACTAAGTGTCTGATGTCAAGATGTCCAAAGCAAAATGTCCTCTGTCCAAGGTACTATTCTGGCCCTAACATTCTAAAAAGCAACTCTAAGGTGAAAAGGAAAATGTCTTTGCCCTCGAGTAGTGTAAAATGTTTAACCAGAAAAAGGAAATGTGTAACCCCAACACAAAAGTTCAGAAAGGATAACTTTCACAGTTCCAGAGGATGGCTACCCTCCCCATGATGTATCTTCACTCTGCTTTATACTTTTATGAACATTAGTTCCTTGAGTTTCTTTTGATCTACAACACAACTGGTATGCAAATTAACTTGGTTGTTAGTCTGAATCATGGTAGGATACTTGGTGTACTCTCCTCCCAGGTTTGTTCTCCTCTTTAATATATATCACACAGTGTTTGGCTAGTCCTGATGTATCCTTATCACGACTTCCTCATGTGATGTACTTTACACACTGTCCACCTTGGCCTTGCCTGGTACACCCTTTTGCCAGTGCCTTCTTATATGAATACACTTGCATCTTGAATTTGCCAGGTATACTCTCCTGCCAGGGCATTTCTCATTTGAACACACTTGCATCTTGAATCTGCCTGGTATACCCTCCTGCCAGGCCTTTCTCATAGGTACACTTTATCCACTTGCAAACTTTTTCTTATATTTGTTTTGCTCAGTCACTTATATTGAATCTCTAGTTCCTTCTCAGGTGCTTCATTTACTTTTATTTGCCTTTGCTAGGATTGCCAAAATGCCCACTTCCCTTGGGTGGGCTCACTGAATTTTTGTGCCATGCTTTGGTTCGCCCATGGGAAGTCTGCAGTGGCTCTTTGGTGCCCCGCTCCCCCTCTCTGGGTTCACCGCCTCTGCTCTGTGCCTTGTGTGCCCTTCACAGTACCTGCTAGCCTGCTCTTGGTATCTCTGGGCTTGAGCGGCGTGGAGGCTGCTCTCTGGTACCTGCGATCACTCAGAAGTCTTTCTTCCTCTACTGGCATCCTTGATGCATACCATCCCGGCTTTTTCTGCAAGCCAGTTGGTTTCACCGAACTAGCACCAGCCGAGCAGTCCCTTGGTTGTCAATGAGAGGCCAAGACTTCTCCAACGAGCGTCTCTCTCTGTCAGCTGGGTCAGTAGTTTAAATGTCCGAGCATCAAGTATGTGCTTGCAACAACTAGAGCACCGCTTACGGTCTTAGCCTTCATTAATCTTCATTACCCTGCTCAGTTTCCTCATGACAATACTTTTGTATTGAGGGTAAGGGAAGTCAGTTCTTGATGACTTGTATTGAAAGTATGGCTATGTATTCTCAGCAGCCCTGAAAGGTGGTTGGGGGAGTCATGGTAAAATGCATTAAGGCATGTGGAATGGAGGGGGTATCCTCAAAGGAAAAGAGGGATACTATGTCTTCTCTTCTGATGAGTTTGTGTCACTCACCCATGGGTGGCCTCCCATGACGTGATCCTCTCTCATAATTCCACCCCCAGGGTCAGGATCAGGTAGTGGCTGCTGTACCCTTGCCACAGAGGGAGAGGCTACCGCCGGGAAAGGAGTGATAACTCCATCGGATTTATAACATTTGCCACAGCAGTTTAAGGAAGACATGTGCACAGGAGCCACATCTTTGGTTCTCTCACTGAGTTAAGTATTGTCATTGAGCTGCTTCTTCAAAATAAACATGTTGCAGACCCTCACGAAAATCCACACAATGATGAGAGGGCCAGGATTATAGAAAGCACAAGTTTATTGCAAATGCAAAATAACAGCTGGAAGAGTCAGTCGGTCACGCAGGATCGAGAAGCTGAGAACTCACCACTTCCACATCAGACAGTAATATCTAAATACAAAAAACACAAAATTAGAATACATTGGCATACAATCTACACATTCTTTGTAACTTGATTCTAAACATCCTATTGGCTCCCACCTATATAAAAAGTAAGTCAGTAGAAATTGCCCTGAAATTGGTTAGTACATTTCCCTACTCTGGTTGGTTAGTACCATTCCCCATTTTAATTAGTTAGTACAAATACACGTTACATTTCGATGTGCATCCCCTGCAGGTGACCTACTCATGCGCAGTCAGCATGGAGAGCGAATTCTGCCTTCCCCAGCAATAAACTAAATGCAAGTGTATTCTCCTCTGTGAGACCAGCTATTTTAGCATCGCGAGAGACTCTCTGCACTTGCAAATTCTCCCATTGGTTCATTACTATTGCATAGTTCTCTTGAAAACCATAATAAACTCAGTTGGGAAAGATTTCAAGAGAACTTGTAAGAGAGGCTTGCATCTCAGAATAATAACTAATGTTGTGCTGCCTGGCCACCTAGCCATGGACACGGCAGTCCGAGGGTTCTTTTGGATGGAGCAGAAATAGAACCTAATTCACCATGTCAGAGACAGTAACATAAACACTCAGAGTCCTACTTCCCAATACAATGTTTAACATGTGTGCTGCTAGATCACTCTGATGCATACTTGGCTGTCAATGGACTGCCGAGAGGGATGCAGAAACAAGAACTAATTCAATGACAATGCCAAAACCATTTATGTTAATAGCAGTCCCTAAGCTTATATTTCCTCTTGCACCTAGGATGTTGTGCCCCCATATTAACATTTCCCACACTAGTTTATTTATCAACTACGCTATCCATATCTTTCTTCTAATCATATGGAGTCTTCCATACCCATGCTTTCATCAAATTTTTTTAATCCCTGTTATACTCATCTGTGCTGCAGAGCAAGAAATAACACCCTTCATCTCTGGTGGGATCAACATATGTCTCCAAATAATTCACAGGGTCATTACAGCAAACAAACAATGTTCCTGGTGAACCAATTGGGTGTCATATTTCTACCGTGCAAGGCTTATCCTTGTCTGTCCACTTCTCAGTCTCGGTGTGGGCAGGTTTCAGAAGAGGAGTGTCATCAATATTTTTTACTATGCGAGACATCATGGGAATTGCCTGGGACACCATTTTCTTACAGCATCCCAGGACTACTTGACATGCACATAAAAGGACCAACAGTAAGATAATAGAGGGAAGCAGTACTTTGAGGAGTTTGAGCATCCATGATGACACCCATCAAAAGATCGAGCTAAAGCACCAGGTCTCATTAACAGCACCTTTTTTCCATGGTGGTATACCGAGTATGCAGTGTATGGGCCTCATTACACGGTAGGCGGTAACCATGGCGCTACCTACCGTAATTAGCTCCAAGGTCCCTTTGCGGCACCCTACTTTAACGGCTGGTAAAACCAGCCGTTAAGGTTGGGTCCCGTAAACGGAACTCGTAGTAAGGCGGTAAGGGTTTATCGGGACCGGTGCCCTTACCGGTACCAGTAAACCCTTACCGCCTAACGTGTAATGAGGCCCTATGTATTGTGTGTGTGATACTCCAATTTTCCACATTGTTTAAAGGTAGATAAGAGCAACAGGAAATGCCTATTTTTGCACAGACGCCCCCCTCCAAGGCAGTGAGGAGGTTGAGGACATACCTATTTTGCAATATCGCTGTACTTATTGCTCTTAGCTCTTCCTTGACAGTGTTTAATCTTGTGTCATTGGCCTATTGAATCAGCTCCCATCTCATTATCTACAGCCATTTTATCATTGCTTACTTATTGCACCACCGGCTCAAAGACTGAGGCAAACATCATGTCTGCTTGGCTCAACAATGTATAGTCCTCTAGTATTTCATGCAACATATTCACTGATTCTCAGGACAAATGATTGCTGTGGTGATGCAGGCTGAAAGAGCTAGGTATCTGCTGGTGCGGTAAGTACGTATGCTTGGTCATTGGATATTTATGGATAGTTGCAAGGTTGAAATCGAGTACCACCAATAAGGAGCATGCAGGGTAGTCATGGAGCAAATAGTTCCCCAGCAGTTGAGTGTATGCAAGTTCATTGCACACCTAGTATATCTCCATGAGAGCAGCGCTACCCTGTTGATATTTTGAATGTTGATAGGCTAGTGGCAACTGATGTTTAATCCGTTGTCATTACTTCTGAAACACAATAAAAAAAGTATAAGTGTCATAATTCTTATGGGAGGCTTGTATTGATGTATCCACGTACGATTGTTTGCATAACTCCCCTAGTTTGAAAAACAAGTCATATTTATATTTTGCAGAAAATCATTGTTGAACTTGAACATCCCTCCTCCCCCGCCCCCAATCAGCCCTGGGAACCACTTGTCCTTGTATAAGAATGCCCCTGTTGTTTGTAAATTTGGTCTACTTCCACAATGAGCTTTTGTAGAAAGAACCCATTCTTCTTGACCTGCTTTTTCCATCTGTCAGGTATCACGTGCCCTCTTTTTCAATACATGTGTATGGGTGCACTCAAGCCATTTTCTCCTACTAACATTTTCACTTCTTTTCATAATTGTTATCATATACTTTTGAATTAACTATCACCCACTGTATCTGACCAATGTGTGCCTGAACAGTGCCTCACACTCTGCATAAATCCAGGTGAACTAAACATCATGCCACTTCGGGCAGCAACTCCTGGGGTAAAAACAACCTAGGTGTGACTGTTGCATAGGCGATCGAGGAACAAACAAAACAAGGTTCACTCAATATTTCTTGCCTTACTGCCTTCATGTGGAGGAACTACATGTTTTCTTCTGTGTGATGATACACATTGTCAGATTTATCTGGCATAAGATTTGGGTTTGAAATATCCCTCTTTATTCTTGACATCAAAATATTCATATTTAATGATGCATTTTCATGGTTAGTACCATTATAAGACCCACCCTTATGAGAAACAAGGTACATAAAATATAGCATGAGAAAACTAAAGTTGCAGAAAATGAGAACAGAATACGGCATTTACTGTCTATGCTCATCTGTGTTGGCCTGATCTTGAGGTGAAATGTCAAATTTCCCAACTAGACATATAGAACCTAGCTAAGTACTTTACATTACCCTCTCTTCTTCCTCCTTCTGTTGGAGGCGGCTGATGGTACTTTTGAACTTCCTGACGGGCCGAGGTGGATCTATACTTTCCGTCTGGTGATTTTGATGGCTGCGGGAGTAGCATAGATCACTGTATAGGGTCCAAGAAAAGTAGAATCCTTCCATTTGTGAATGAAGATGTGAGTGTACACATCTCCTGGAAAGAGCTTTCATTGTTGATGCTGTGATGACTATTGTTGTGCTGGTGATGACTCATCTACTGGTGGCTCATAACAGTTGCGATGGAGCCCAGCCTGGCAATATATAAATCTGAAAGAGTTGATTATTTCCTAAGGTACCCCTGGAATTCTCCATGACTTTCAGCAGAGGCTTGAGCATTAGAAAGTGTGCATGCAGGTGGGGTGTGAGATGGTTATCAGACCCTGGCTGATTTTGGTGCGCAATCAAAGCAAGCAGCAAACAGTGATGGCGATTCTTTTTTTAGTGTATCACACCTTTCTGCAAGCCTGTGTTTGAACAAGCCATTGAGGTGCTCTACTATTTCATTGGTTTGTGGAAGGTAAATGCAGCACAATTTGTGTTTAATGCCCAATTGGGAACAGATTTCCTTGAAGATGCCATTGAAAAAAGGAGTGCCATTATCTGATTTGATGGCATCACATATTCCCACTGGGAAAACACTTCGCACACTAAAGATGTGGCTGCTGTTTTAGCATTGGGATGTACACAGGGACAAGCTTGCAGCCATTGAGAGAATGGGCAAACCACAGCAATTAGATTACAAAAGCATTCTGCACCTGTTGACCATGGCCACATAGTTGATATGCAAATGTGGACAGGGTGAAGAGGGGCAGGGCAGTGTAGCTTTCTGTGTCCTGAGAAGATAACCAGTAGTGTACATTTAGTAGGTGGTACATTTTGCTATGAAATCACTATCAAGCTCCTGGAAGTTCAGAATAAAACATTCCTGCTGTAAATCAGTGGCAATGTTTTCCTTGGATGTATTTGAGGCAAAGTGCAGCTGCTCGAGGGTGATAACTGGTTTACCTGTCAAGTTTTGTCTCCATATGGGGTCTGTGGGAGACACAGAACATCCCCTTTTTGTCAATAATTCATTTTCATTCAGGTGAGCATTTGCCTGTAGTTCAATTATCTAAGTCAGGGGAAGTGAATTGTACTGGTCATGATTTCCACTTGTTGCAAGGATAATTCAGACACTGTGGCATTGGGGTTCTCTAAATAAGCTAATTATTTTGCTGCCAAATCTGCTGCACTGTTACCATAAGCAATTGGGTCTGTGTCGTTTGTGTGAGATGTGCATTTCACTAGGGTGAATGCTGTAGTGAATGGTAATGTATCTATTAGCCTGGAGTGTATTGAGGTATGCTGCATGAGTGCACCGTCTGATTTCCTAAACCCTCTCTAATACCATCTGGACAGTCCTGAACGCATAGTTGATGTGAAATAAGTTGAATCTTAGTAAATGTTAGTGGAGCATCCATGTGACAGTTCCAATGCAATTAAAAGGGCCACAAGCTCTGCTGATTGTGCTGAGTAGTGCGGGGGCAGAGGCAACTTTGCTAGTACATGCTTTTCACCAAATTCAAGGCCGACCACTGCCGTTCCTGTGTGCCTTATCCCGTCTTCTGATCAATCATTGATGAGCCATCAACAAAGATCACCTTCCCTTCTCCTAGTGAGTCTTCCTTGATGATAGTAGTGTCATTTGTGTGGGGCTTACATGTAGTGCATCATGTACTGCATCATTTGGCTGTACAGCTTCTGTGATTAATTTATATGGATTAATAGTATGTAAACTTACAATTTGAATGGAGGTATTGACACAATTACTTCATACTCTGATGCCCATTGGGTGATGTGAATGGATTTTGATTTTTATAATACCGCAAAAAGGGCATGGTCTACATAAAGGGTGATGGGGTACCCCATGGTGATGGTAGAGGATTTCTGGGTGACAAACACAGCGGCTGTGAGAGCCTGCTCACATGGGAAGTGTTCCTAAATTACTGGGTCCAGGAGACCACTATAATACGCCAAATGTGTATGTCTCATTGCGGTCTTTTGTATGAGGATGGCAGTCATCACCTGACCGTTTGAATGTGCAAATGGAAATATGTTTTTTTTGTATAGTCTGATGTGGCTAGAACTGAGACACTGCTGATCACTCTCTTAAGCTCCTGAAAAGATTAAATCATTTGGTCTGTCAACACTATGGCCATTTTGCTTTATTTGCTTCCTTCAGTCCTTGCAATAGAGGTTTGGTGTATGTTAAATAGTCAAATGTCCATGCTTGGCAATAGTTACATAAACCTAAGAACTGCTGTAATGTATTCACTGTGGTAGGCTGGCATGTATTCTGCACTGCAGTGGCTCTTTTGGGGTTATTGTTCTGCCTGCTGATAATATTATCTTCCCTATGTCCACCACAAAGGGAAGATGACCTGCAGACAACACTGCAGTTTGGTCTTGTCAACTTGCAGCCTTTCTCAGCCAATAAAGTCAAAGGTTTTATGAGTCATTTCTATATACTGGATCACTGTACTCTGTTCTCTGTGTTTCTAAGTTCCCTAGATCCATTTGCAACAATGTATTAAAAAGGATGTGGGGACTCACAGTACGCTTGAGGTACACAAGTGTGTTGGACCCTTTGGCCCCTATAGGTAAACACTGCAAGGGGCTGTAACTCAGGATTTAATGGGATTGAGAAACATTCATTTTTGAGATCTATCACAGTAAAATAGGTGGCTTCCATGGAATATTACACAGGATGGTGGCAGGGTTCGGGAGCACTGGGAATTCTGCTTCTACAATATTTCCTGTACCATTCTCCAATTTGACCTTTTCACTTTTTTAACAGGCTAAATAGCCATGTTACATGGGGATTCCAATGGCTGTATGATGACTTGCTGCCATACGCCCTCTAAGGTGGAGAAGATGCCTTATTCTGCTTCCTTTAAGATGGGCTATTGTTTTACTCAGGGCAGAACTTCTCCTGGTTTCAGTTTTATGCAAAACCCCCCTATACTTTTTATTAGACCTACATCATGCAGGCGACTGGTTCACGACTGAATGGGTGCCCTGTCTAAATATTCCTTTAGGTGTGGCGATACTGAGTTTGCAAGGAGCAGGGTGTGTGGTACATCTCTATTCCACTAATACATGGCAGGGTGCGGAGAGTTAAAATATTATTCCTACGTCATGTTCAGTGTCTTTGAACAGCTGTTCGTCGGACACATCCCTTAATTGCTGTGTTGGGTCAATGCTCCATTCAAGATCCTCCTCATCCAAACGGGACAGGATTACTTTGTTGGCTTTGGTGATTACTGCTTACAAATACATCTTGATAATGGTGCCTGGTGCCCATTCTAGTTGGACAGCTGGTCAAAATAGAAACTCTGCAGGTAACCGCAAAAAGTTATCCTTAATCCTTGGCATCCACACTAACACAACTGCTACCCCATAGAGTAACACATCCAGATGGAGCAGTACAACTCCCAGGGTGCTGTAGCCACAGAATGCTTGTATTACTGTGACAGCCCTAGCATGGTGCATGCCTTGGCTAGGACACACTATACCCTCATCTAAGAATGAGTAGTCATGTTTAGCTTGCTCGTGAAATCCCTACCCATGAAATTAACCAGGGTTTGCCGGGAATACAATAAAGGGGGTGATAGTTTGTGTGTTCCCATGGTGATAAGTAAATCTTCAGTGAAAGGAACTGATTTGACAGCCACCGAAAACCACTTTGTGTCTATTATTTTGTCCAACATAGGGAATGTGCCTTCCTCAATACAGGATGTGGTAGCTCCTGAGTCGACCAAAAAGAGCATGTTTGATTCCCTGTCTTTAATCCTACTCAGGGATCCTCTTCCTGGTCTGTAGTTACTGATGGTAATGGGCAGGCCAATGTTCTATGTGGGCTGTCCTATTAAGGGTAAATATTTGATCCTGTGAGTGGGAAAGGATTGTCCCTAGCATGCTTGCTCCCGTGTAGTGAGTCACTGTGCCCTGTGGCTGGAAATTTCTATAGCATATTTGAGCGGGTGGCTGTGTAGAATTTGGTGCCTGCCCCTGCATTTGTTGTTGTATGGGACATGGGGCATATGAGTTGATTTGGGGCTGCTGATTAAAGACAGGGTGGTAGGTTGGAATGTTTTTGTGATATGGCATGGATGCAGTCTCATGCAAAATGACCCATCTTCCAGCAAGACCAAAATTGCACCCCTGATCAGGGGCACATGTTTCCCATACCTCCCCATCTGCCGCTACAGAAATGTCCTCTTCCTCTCTGAAAACCTCCTGCTCCCCACCCAGACTCGTTAGGCCTTTCAACCGACCCCTGCGCGGGATGGGTTGAGGCTGCCATTCCGTGGTGTTAGTTATTACTGCACCTTCAGCGCTCTGTTTTTCAAGTTTCTTCTGTATCAACTTGGCTTCTACCTTCTGTGTTTGTTTTGTCCACTCCTTATCCTTTTCATGTCTCCACCTACAATATTGTGTGATGTGTGCCTGTATCTCAGGACATGCTTTTGCTTCCAACCCAACTACCTTGTTTAAATCTGCCTGTACTTACAACAGGAGCCCCTTGCATAACACATGATAAAAAACAACAATGTTTGTGTCTCAAGCCACCCAATCATGGGTGGTACTGTTCATCTTTACTCCCTTGTACGCAGCTTTACTCCATTTCTCATCTGCATGCTCCCCCAGCAGGGAGGCAAACAAGCACTTTATGTGCCCCCACAGCAGGGTGATGACTGGTGTATGCTTCACAAGGCCGTAAATCTACTTGCCCGCTCATGCAGTAGGGGAGAGCAAGTTGTGCATCAAGCTGACCCGATCCATGTGAAGCCAAGGCACATAATAAGGTCTCCCCTGCCCCTTCTGTAACAACGGAAGATGTGTGTCCCTGATTGCTATGCAAGGAGGTCCTTACTCAACTCATACTTTTGGCTGGGGCCATTCGGCCAGGCCGCAATTAGTCTGCGGCTTCATGGTGTTGTCTCCTGAAAGACCTCTGACTCAAACCCATCGCTGTCTTCCCACTGGCTCCCTTCTACCCTTAATACATCTCTGTCTAACCTACCCCTGTCCTTGCCCAGGAATTGTGCTTCCTCACCTGCGCCCCATTGCTTGGTCTGGCGAGCGTGACTGAGATTTGGGGTTTGTTGACAACTGTACCTACTATCTTAAAGAGGTTCTGTCCCAATCTCTATTCATCACTACCTGTAGGCATGTTCTGCCCATCCCTTTGCCCCTGGTGTCTGTTATGGGCCTGCAATTCTTGTGTCAGCTCCTGCTCTGCTTTTTTAAATGCTGCCTCCATCTGCTTGCAAGCCTTTTTCTCAGTTGCTGAAATCACCTGGCACCCCCAGGCTTCACTGATGTCCCTTGCCCATCCTCCATTGGGGTAGAAAAGAATTGGAGGTTGGTGTATCCTACAGCAGGCTGTAAAGTGTATGCCCGTGTGGGGAAGGTGGAGCGGTAGAGATTTTGCTCACCTGGGCAGACCCCCTTCCCACCATTACAGAAGCACCCTCTTCTTCATGAAATATTTTCCATAAATCGAGTATGCTCTGCCTATTTTTCCACTGCTTCCTTTTATAACTTGGCAATAAATGTGTGTGCATATTTTCCAAAATATTCTTATTGTGCATGCCCTCATCTGGTCATGGTTTAAACAGTTTACCCACAGTTCCCAGAACCCACTCTTTGTGATACTTCAATATCTTTTCCCCATATTGCGGAAGTGCTTTACACATATGCTCCATGGGTTTATCCATGCTGCCACATGCTCCAACCAAGCTTGAAATAAAACCTGCCAAAACGGGTGAAATGTGCGCTCCCTTTAACAAATAAATGGCAGACGTTCACAATCCTGCTAGCAGAACTGCTTATTCACAAAACTACTAACAACATTTAACAAAAAACACTGCCCTTAACACAATTTCCCAAATGTTTTTGAATCCAAACACCTTTCCTTGATATGCCTGCTAACAATACATACCAACAAAACACTTATTAAATTGCTATTGGTCTCTAGCAACAGAACATGTTATTTACACAATGGTCAATAATGCCTGCAATAAAACACATTTATTTACCCACTGTTGTAGATTAATACCTCCTTCTCCGGACTGAGGGATGCAGCATCAGTGCCAGCCATCCCAAATGTAATTAAGAATGTAACATATTTTCGATCTGCAACCATCTGCAACCATATTGTTTCACTGTAGCACCCCGATAGGGTTAAGATCAAGGAAATGATGACTTCCTTTCTTGATTCCCCTGTGAAACATCCAGATCCAACACGCATAGGGGAAGGGTAAGACTCTGAGGGTGTCCTCGCTTCTTTCCCCAACATATCCTCCTCCCAGGTGGCCAGGGAAAGGCTGTCACTTTCAGATCCTGACCATGGGGGGATATTCGAGGGAGGATCACCTCTGGGAGGAGAATTGGGGAATGGGGATGAGACACCCTTGTGCTCCGGTCACTCCCAAGAAATATTAATACTTTCTCTTCTGCTATTTTATTATTCTGTTAATTTTTACATCTTTGTGTCCTTTGTTACATATACATTAATTTAATCTATCATTATACCTTATATGGTATTTTGCTTATCCTTTTTACTTCCTTCTCATCAACTTCCCTCCTTGGTGTTTTTTTCCCTTAAATGTCAGTAAAGTTAATTTATTGAAATAGCTTTATTTTATGTCATGCTTTTAGCTTGATAACAAACCTTTAGCATTTATATCAGAATTTAAGTTATACATTGTACGTTATACATCTATAAACAAAGTCATATAGACAGTGAAACTATACTAAAATTAACCTCATATATCAATAGGGATCACGGATCAAGACCTGGAGTGGCTGAACTCCTTCCTCTTGGACCTCCCAGGTTGCTCTTGGTCCCTTGGTCTCCTCCACCTCTCTCTCTACCTCTGGCGTTCCACAAGGCTCTATCCTCTCACCCTGGTTTTTCAACTCTACTTGGCCCATTTGGTCCAACTGATCCCTAACTTCTCTAACGTTCAGTGTTATGTGGATGACACTCAGCTTTCCTTTCGTCTCCCCTCACCCTCCTCTCCTTTGTTGCTCATTCCTGACTGTCTATCTACGATTCAGGATTGGTAGGCTTCCAACAATCTCTGCCTTAATACCAGTAAGACGGAAATCCTTCTCACAGGGACCCCTGCCCCTGCATTCCCTCTTTCACTCTGGCTGCCCACCTTGGGCCCTCTTCCTTCACCTTCCTGTGAGGCAAAAAAACATTGGTGTCATCTTCGACTCCACTCTCTCTTTCTCTCATCACACACTCAAAGGCCACTGTAAGGCCCTGTTTGCCCCTCTGCATCCAGTCTTCTTCAGCCAGGTGGCGCGGGCAGGAGCCCCCACCTTCCACTGGCCAGGATCAGCTCATCAGAGCTGCAGCACCGTGCTACGAGGCACGTAGAGGACAGCTGTGCATCCAGGCCCCCACGAGCCCCTACCAGCACCTTTGTGCTGCCCCCCCCTCCCAGAGGAACTTTTCACCTCCCTACTGGCCACCCCTTACCCAGAAGCGGCCCGGGGTGCGCTCCAGCAACACGCCGAAATTTGAAAAAAAAAAAGAAAAAAAAAATCAAAACAAAATGTCGGGCGCGATGCGGCGCCAGAGCGAGGCTCGGCATCCTGGTTGCTAAGCAACCGTGCTTCTTAGCACCGAACATCCGCCGGCAGGCGGAAGAGCCGGCCACACTCAAAGGCCACTCTAAGGCCCTGTTTGCCCCTCTACATCCAGTCTTCTTCAGCCAGGTGGCGCGGGCAGGAGCCCCCACCTTCCACTGGCCAGGATCAGCTCATCAGAGCTGCAGCACCGTGCTACGAGGCACGTAGAGAACAGCTGTGCATCCAGGCCCCCACGAGCCCCTACCAGCACCTTTGTGCTGCCCCCCCCTCCCAGAGGAACTTTTCACCTCCCTACTGGCCACCCCTTACCCAGAAGCGGCCCGGGGTGCGCTCCAGCAACACGCCGAAATTTGAAAAAAAAAAAGAAAAAAAAAATCAAAACAAAATGTCGGGCGCGATGCGGCGCCAGAGCGAGGCTCGGCATCCTGGTTGCTAAGCAACCGTGCTTCTTAGCACCGAACATCCGCCGGCAGGCGGAAGAGCCGGCCACACTCAAAGGCCACTCTAAGGCCCTGTTTGCCCCTGTTCGCCGCTAACGGCGCGTGGCGAGTTCCCCTACTATTCACTCACGAACCTCTGATGCCCCATGTCAATACATTGGCTTACACTGGGGAACGCAGCGACTAAGTAGGTGCTCACGACACGGCAGAAGCAGCGGACCTGGCCTGGAAACCTTCCGGGAACAAATACCTGGTAAGCGCGGCCACATTGCGCTACTTTCTAACTCTGTTTTTGTGTTGGTCTGCCAGACTCAATTTTGCTTCATTTGGTATAAAGGCACACAAGTGCTCCGAGTTGCCCCATAAAGGCCTAGGCAACGTACACATGCATGCCCCTCAGCCTCTGTATCACTCGCATGCTTATTGCCTTACTCTGCACCCACCTTGCCACCCTCTTACCCTCCACATATAGCCACGTACTCAAATACTTTGACGCACTCCAGCCAACACACAACCGTATCGTATATGAGGTGTGTTGTGCCTTATGGTCGCCCCAGACCACATTTGAACTGTGTTGTGCCTCATGGTCGCCCCTGACCACATTTGAACTGTGTTGTGCCCTATGGTCGCCCCTGACCACATTTGAACTGTGTTGTGCCCTATGGTCGCCCCAGACCACATTTGAACTGTGTTGTGCCTTATGGTCGCCCCTGACCACATTTGAACTGTGTTGTGCCTTATGGTCGCCCCTGACCACATTTGAACTGTGTTGTGCCTTATGGTCGCCCCTGACCACATTTGAACTGTGTTGTGCCCTATGGTCGCCCCAGACCACATTTGAACTGTGTTGTGCCTTATGGTCGCCCCTGACCACATTGAACTATGTTGTGCCTTATGGGCGCCCCAGTCCACATTTGATCTGTGTTGTGCCTTATGGTCGCCCCTGACCACATTTGAACTGTGTTGTGCCCTATGGTCGCCCCAGACCACATTTGAACTGTGTTGTGCCTTATGGTCGCCCCTGACCACATTGAACTATGTTGTGCCTTATGGGCGCCCCAGTCCACATTTGATCTGTGTTGTGCCTTATGGTCGCCCCTGACCACATTTGAACCGTGTTGTGCCCTATGGTCGCCCCTGACCACATTGAACTATGTTGTGCCTTATGGTCGCCCCAGACTACTTTTGAACTGTGCTGTGCCCTATGGTCGCCCCAGACTACATTGCCTGTCCCTGACTGTATTTAGCCTACATATGATTGCTCCATCTAGCCTAGAGATACCTGACTCTTGCAAACCAACAGCCTAAAACCAGGCCACAATGATACTAACTTTTATTTACCTGTCAGCCCTTTGGACCACAATGCCTAAAGTAAACCACTATCCGAGGCCCACACTACAGGGCATACCGCCTGTAGATGAAGGACTCTTAACTCCCCCCCTAGAGCCCAGCCATCAACTTTCACACTCACTTATTACCCACCAATCACTAACACACCTTCCCTGTGACATCGCAAATAGAAACGCAAAACTACGCTCGAGACTACCTAAAATTTACGAACCATTAGCCAGACTCAATACCTCCTGCAATAGAAGTAACGCTAACATCCGAAACACTCCCCCTGTAAAAATTGACCTCCATCGCAACAACCGCCTAAATAAGCAGCCCAACACCAACAATAGCATACCAAAAAAGAAAAGTAATGCTACCCAGGCCACAGTAAAGCCGAACATCCAACTGAAGTGCGCCCTTATTAATGCCAGGTCACTAATAGCACACGCTACTGAAATTGCGGATCTCATTCAAATAGGAGACTATGACATCTTCGCCATAACAGAAACTTGGCTGCACAAAGCTGCAGGACCTGCCCTAATGCTTGCCTTACCCCATAATTACACCATACTTAGAGAAGACAGAGTCAACTCTCGAGGAGGTGGCCTAGCTATTATTGCTAAAAATAATCTCACCATAAAAATTGACTCAAGTTCAACAACTAACTCCTGCGAATCATTAACTGCTAAACTCCTCGCATCTCCCTCTCAAACTATTACTATTCACCTTATCTATAGACCACCTGGCCCTATTGGCACGTTCGAGGAGGACATTTCCACAATCCTCTC
The DNA here is from genome assembly GCF_040938575.1 of Ambystoma mexicanum. NCBI lineage: Eukaryota > Metazoa > Chordata > Amphibia > Caudata > Ambystomatidae > Ambystoma > Ambystoma mexicanum. Next base: position 448,852,944 of record NC_090941.1, on the reverse strand, counting down.
AAACAACCTAAAAACTTCATCCCAAGCTATCCTTCTGGGAGACCTAAACCTAGGCTACAATGACTCTAAAGACCTGCAAGCAACTAATATCACTAATGTCATCTCAGAACTAGGCTTCTCCCAAAAAATCCTACAACCCACACACGAAAAAGGCCGTATACTTGACTGGGTTGCTGACTATAACTGCAATACAACGATTGTCGATATCACCCCACAAATCTGGACTGATCATGCACTGATAACTTTCCTCCTAAATGTTAACTTGGCCCTACCTATTGAAAATGCTCTGGCTCCCCCCTTGCCAACTAGAAACAAAAAACTTATAACTACAGAAAAACTGCTACCACTCATCCTCCCTAGATTAAACTCTCAACCTGACTCATTGGACACCTCATCACTAGTAAATGAATTCAACTCTTCTATGGCTACAGCTCTAGATACTATTGCCCCACTGAAACTGAGAAAGAGCAAGCCTAGAGCTCACCTAAACACCTGGTTTACTCCTCACCTTAAATCTCTAAGACTTGAAAAACGTAAATGCGAATCTGCTTGGCGACTAACCCCAACAGAGACAAACAAAATTACACTCATCAATGCCTCTAAGATCTACAAAAATGAAATAAAGAAAGCAAAAAGAGAAAACTTCAACAACAGAATACTGCAGGCCAAATCTGGAACGAAAGAACTATTCCTTATACTAAAGGAATTAGAAAACCCCATTCCTGTCCAAGATAATTGCCACAAAAATAAAATATGGTGCTCGAACATCCAACAAGCGCTAAATGACAAAATTGCCACACTCCAAACAAAAATTGAGATAAAGAAACAGAATATCCCACCCTCAACTAACCCAAGAGGCAAACCTCCAACCAGCACTAAACTAGACTATAAATTTAACTTCTCGAAAGTAACTATACTCGAGACTGAAAAGATAATACTCTCACTCAAGCCATCCAATTGCCGAGGCGACCTATGCCCAGCCCAACTAATAAAGGAAGCGGCCAGAGACCTCTCCCCATTCATTTCTAAGCTTATTAATGCCTCCTTTGCTTCAGGCACAATACCAGATAACCTCAAGCAATCCTGGGTCCTCCCCCTCCTAAAAAAACAAACACTGGACCCATCCATCCCGACTAACTACAGGCCTATCACAACGGTACCCTTCCTATTAAAAATCCTAGACAGGGTAGCCTACCTACAGATCCAAAAACATCTGGAGCTGCACCACCTTTTAGGCACAAGACAATCAGGCTTCAGACCCCAGCACGGAACTGAAACCGCGCTCATCGATCTTAAAACTCAGGTTGATGAGCTGAGAGACTCTGGAAAGATGGCCCTACTCCTCTTACTGGACCTCTCTGCAGCCTTCGACCTGGTGGATCATGATGTGCTCTGCACCCACCTAGAAACAGCCGCCCATTTCTCCACACATGCCATCGCATGGATCAAATCATTCCTAACCGGTAGAACTATGAGAGTCTTCTCTACTTCTGCTGCTGCCGACCCTGTATCCATCACATGTGGAGTCCCACAAGGTTCTTGTGTCTCCCCCACTATGTACAACATCTTCACGAAGCCATTGTTCGATGATCTAGATGATCTGGGTGTTACCTACACTAACTATGCGGATGACACTCAGATTCTCATACCACTTTCAGGGGATTATGAACAAGATTTGGCCTTGGTGAACAAGATTTATCTCATCATTCAGGCATGGATGGCCACCCACGGGCTATGCCTGAATGATGACAAAACGAAACTTATCATACTGGGGAACAAACAAAACATCAATAGATTAAAAGAAGAATACTCCTCCTTCTTCATAGACGGCAATATTATCAAGGTGGCAAAAGAAGTAAAAACATTAGGGTTTTACCTTGATTCCCACCTCTCCCTAACCAAACAGGTGAACGCAATGGCATCCAGCACCGCATATACCTGCAAGCTGATTAGAGCCGCAAAACCATACCTATCCACTGCCAACTGCCTAACCCTTGCTCGAGCATTAGTGCTGTCGAAATTGGACTATTGCAACGCACTATACTTAGGAGCCAATAAACATACGTTGCAAAAAATTCAAACACTACAGAACAATGCTCTTAGAGCAGCCTTAGGAATTCCAAGAAGGGAGCATATTTCAGAAGCTAGAAGACAATCCAACTGGCTCTCCACAGTGGACAAAATCAAACTCAAGACAGCTTCTCTAACTTTCAAAAGTATCAACCATCTAGCACCCAAATACCTAGCCGCCAGATTCAACAGAAAAATCTCCACTAGACCCACTAGAGAAGCATACTCTAACCAGTTAGTGATCCCCCCATTCAAACTAAGTACGGCCGGAGGAAATAGCTTCCCGGTCAAAGCTGCCCAGCTTTGGAACTCCCTCCCGCCCGGCCTGAGATCTACCCAATCCTACGCCCTCTTCAGATCCAACTGTATCAACTGGATCAAAGAAAATGACCGATAGTCCCGCCCTACACTAATATAACTACTGTCCTACAGTTGTACTATGTACATAACTAAATACTCTCTATCTTCCTACTGCATATTTCCTGTATATATTATGTTATATGTTTATATTATGCACAATGTATACTCTCCCTATTGCCCTGCATTATGTAATTTCTACTATGTATAACCACCATTTGTAAGCATGCGTAACCTGTAAAGTTTAAAGTATCCTTGAACAACGCGCCCGGTTACCCTCGGGTTTGGTGCGCGCTATAAATAATAAACAAACAAACAAACAATCTCAGACATCAACAAGAAATCCCACTACCAGCTGCACCTTCTCAAAGGGACTCTTCCCTGTCTCACTTTCCCCCAGAAGCTCACTGTCTCCGGAGCCCTGGTTCTCTCTAAGCTAGACTAATGCAACAGCTTTGTTCTCAATCTCCCTTCCTCTACTCTCCACCCTCGGCAACTAATCCAGACAGGACTTTTCCTTAGCCTATGGCCCATGGACCATATCTCTCCAGCCATGAAATCTCTCCACTAGCTCCTGGTGGCTGCAAGGAACAAGTTTAAGACCTTTTGCATTGTCCACAAGAATGTCTGGTGCCAGGTCCTGCACTACATCCAACACTCTCTTTCAAAATACCTTCCTACTCAAGCCCTTCACTCAGCTACCTCCAACTCTCTATGGATTGATGCTTCTCCATGCAGAGAGTGGGGGGTAGATCTATCTCCTCTGCAGGTGCCTACCTCTGGAATAGCCTCCATGCCCCTCTCAAACTTCAGTTGGACCACCTGAAGTTCCGAAAGCAGCTTAAAATGTTCCTATTCTCCTCTGCTTTCTCTCTCCACCTCCCCTGATGACCTACCTGACTAACCAGTCTGCTCTACTGACTGGTTTATTGGCTGTCCTCAGAGTCGCACTGGGTTCAGGCTCTTTCTTGATCAGTCACCCTTGCCCTGCCTCTGGGCCTACCACACACTTGAGGCTGTAACTATACCTCTAAAGTCCTTTCTTCTCCTACCCAGAGCCGGGCTGCCCTGGCTGAACTTACCCAGAGCATTGCCGCCCTGTTTTCCCCTCACTCTTCCATTCCAAAGTATGGCCCACCGGTCATCCAGTGATAACATCCTGGGCTGTTTTATGAATCTAATCTTGATCTTATTTCAGCCACCCCCTTACGATCTATTAAAAGATGTCTCACTCTGTGTTTTTACAGAATCTGCATCTTCTTTGTTGTAAAGGCCAGGCTGCCATAGGACCCAGGACTTCTCTAGTTGGTAAGAAATTGAACCTTAACTTTATGAATGGCCACCTTAAAGTCTTATCTGGATATTTAAGCAAATAAGCAGGACGGTGATTGTAAGGTTTTATCTCATTACAAGGTTTTTGAAAACGTTGTACCCACTGCATTGTTCCAGGGTGTTAATCCAATACCTCCTCTATATTTTTTTTTTTTTTAGGTTTTGAGGATTTGTAATTAGACTTTCTGCCTCACAGTCTGCTTCTCTTAAGGTCTTGTGGCATTCTGTTCACCAATTCCCCACTTATGAGTGCGTCACAATAATAATGTGTCACTACACAATGCCGTCTTTCCCCGCTTAAGGGGTCATGCTCCACACACACACTACTTAATCATTACACAACATTGTCTTTCTCTTTCAAAGTGTAGCTTCATATCAATACCTCTTCAATATGCATGCACTACTATGCAGCTCCTGTCAGCTGGCATTTTGTCAGGGACAAAAGCCTTCTGGCCCTGACAAAATGCCAGCTGACCTTTTCCTGCACTAACCTCTAATTTGGGTCCCTATTTTACCTTAGTTTTTAAATTAAATTAATTTTTAAAAATGTAACATTTGCAAGAGCTGGCTCTCAGCTGAGATTATGCCAGTTTTTAAAACGAAAATAAGAGTCTGCTGGAAAATGATCACATGATTTTTTTGATAGACAGTATGGCAAACATCTATTGCAGAAAATAGTTCAGATTCTTAGGGTTCTTGATTTTTGAGTTTATTCACTTCCAAATTCATCATTGATGGTACAGCCTACATGTGTTTTGACTTATCTTTTTCAGGGCTATAGTTCTCATTTGATCCAACCATATTGGATGGGCTTTGTGTTTGTCGTCAAGATCTGTTTGCATTGTTAGGGCTCCAGTGCTATTCCCAAATATTTTGTCAGAGTCATTAATTGTTGAAAACGTATTAGATTTATGGTGTCTTGTCCGGAATCACCTGTAGCGGAAATACATGCGAATCGCTACAGGTGATTCCAGACGTAGCCTTTAAAAAGATTGAGTGTCAAAACATGTGTAGGATGTACAATCTATGATGAATTTGGAAGTTAAAAAACTCAGACATCAAGAACCCTAAGAATCAGAACTATTGTCATCAAAAAGATATGGCAATTGCTAATTTTGTATAGAATTTAGGGCTTTCATTGGATATATGACTTTCTTATTTCAAGTGTGTAAATAGTTGCTTTCAATTTTAAGCCAAGCGCTAAGAGTTAGCAGTACTTATACAGTTTACATGCTCTATGGTTCTGGGTTTGCCACAGACTGCAGGCCATGCAGCTGGCCATATCTTTCTTTTTTTTTATCTGTGTCTCAGCGCAACTGGACACTAATACACTGCTATTCCTTTAAACATCTATTGTAACATCATTCTAACACAGATTAAACACTGGGTCTCAGATAATAACCACATAGGGCCTCATTACGACCCTGGCGGAAATCGAAAAACGATGGCGGAAATGCAATACCGCCATCGAATAGCGCACGGTGCGATCATGACCCGTCACCGCAAAGTACGATGCCATTAGCGACACCGTAGTGAACGCCAACGCTAACTGCACCAAGCACGCGCGCGCGCGCCATGCCAAACCGTAATTAGCACCATGGCGCAACGGTACGCGAATTCCGACCCTAGCGGACATGCACCTAACGCCATCAAGCACGGCGGAAAGTACCATTCCGCCATGGTGAGAAGTACGGCATCGCGAATCAACCGTAAACGGCCCTACTGAGTGCTTGTACACCGCTCCCTGGCCACATTGTACAACCCCCCGTAGGTGCAATGAAGTCACACAATGCAACCAGTGAAATGTACAAGTCATCCATGCCTGCCAACGAACAAATGAATCTCAAGAGTGCCCAATGGGAGCTGCAGGGCACAGATGGCACGAATACAGAAGCTATACAAATGGACATGACCTCAGTCTCCCACCAAGAAACGCACGCAAACACAGGCACCTGTGACCAGCAATATTCCGATAATCACATCATTCCACCAATCCAACTGGCTGACCGGCATCTGTTACACAAAAGCTAATCCCCCGCCCCTGAGCATGACATCATCAAAACAGTCATAATGGCAGCCCTTATCCCTGACCTCACTGGGCTCCGTAGGCAAACGCGCCCAGCACAGTACCACGCAACTATACTCCGAAGCTGGAACCCAATGCAGATCTCCTCACAATACATCGCTCCCCAAATAGGAATATGCCACATCACTCGCAAAGAAGAACGCTACACGGTTCATATCAGAATAGAAATTTAATGCACAACAAATCCACCAAGCCCATACAGCCATTAGGCCATGAACTCCAAAATATATTTCATTATCGTGGGCTGCATCCGCAATAAATGACCAGCTACTTCTTGTGTGACGCCCTGTTCCTTCATGGTACACAGGGGCTACATTCCCGTACGAAAAGGCAACATGGAAGCGCCTAGAACCGCAGGGCCGTCCCAATAGGGAGGCACTAGTCCAGCTGAAAGGCCGAAATGTTGCTCCTAGCCACTAGTACTGCGTAAGGGCATGTGGCCCATTGGCGATCGTCCCATAAGATCGTAATGCTGCTCCACTGATTAACACGAAGCAGCAGGTGTCGGGAGTAAAATCCATCTGCAGGAGTGGCATACAGATGGCAGTGGCAAAAGGGGAGGAGATACCTGTCAACCAAATGAAATGAAAAAGAATAGTATGGCCATCAGAACTACATTTGAATTACTCACTTCAATGATCACACCAAATCCACAGCCATATGCATGCTAGCCCACTCCAAAGGATCATCACCACCCAAAAACCACTTGCGAATCATAACTATCTATATCGAGGTGAAAACACCATCACAAACGAGTGTACCTGTGCATGCGTCTGTTAAAACAGAATCCATCAGATGGGATTGGTAACGTGCATAGACACAAGTGTCTGAAGGTGCGTCGAGACAGGGAGGGCTCAACAAGGCCAGATAGACGATGGCCCCACTATGGCAGCCCTGCATCACATAGCGCAGGGGAGGCGGATAGATTCCAAGAAGCCCTGTACATGGCAAACTCTGTATCAAATCATCTGTCCATGCATCCATACATCATTCCCTCATCCCGTAATGAAAACGCCTGTTTCCATACTCACATAACATGTGAAATTTCCATTGAGTCTGTGCGTTATGCAGCCTGCAAAATCCACCGTGCACCAGCCCGTTATTCCAGTGTTGTGAAGTAACATGTATTTGGGAACGTCCGGCCTCATCGCCCACGTCGCTATTGCGCATCCCATACTATTCATATCAATCATTGCATCCTCGCCATGGCCCCTGTCCCAAGGACATTGAACAATAGAACGTTATATTTGCAGTCAGACCTGTGGGCATCTCCTCGCCGCTAGCTGAAAACCGAAAGCGCCGCCCTTCGAATTCCTCATTTGCAACATCACGTCGAAAAGGCATCTGTGGCCGCTTGAAACCACAAATTAATCCATCTAGTGCGGCTGTGTGTGAAAATGGCAACTGCCTTCACTCACAAATGGAACGCCCCGCCCGTCGGTGAAGCTCGGTACAGTGTTTCATGAGGGTCCACCGTTACTCGAGTACTACGTTCCACTGACCCTTCACAAGTCTGTTCGCGACTGCAAAGATTGTATGTGAAACAATGGGACCATAGCCGAATGAACATATCAACCAATGTTACACTGCCATCGGGTACTAATACATGATTGCAATAGCAAGATGCCATTCGTCGAATTGCAGCGTCGTGTGCGGGACGTGCTCGCCCAAAGGGGAGTGCAGCTTGCACAGGTGGAATGAATCACCACAGGTGGAGGCCATACAGCCTGAAAACACATAAATTGCACACCCAGTCTCCTCCCACAACCACACCCACTCCGAAATGCTACCGGCAGGACTAGCCATGTTGGCCCTGGGGGACCTGATAGCACTGCAAGTACTCCAACTTCAAGAAGAAGACGAACACCAACTACTACCGGCCGCACGGCAGAGACGCAGGAGGAGGAGGAGGGCAAGGCAGGGCCAGCAAGGGCCGCCAGCACAGCCACTACCACCACGCAGGCAGCCCGCAATCCCACGCCTCCGAGCACATCCGTTCAACCTCACTGATGAGCAGATCCACACCCTCTACCGTTTGGACCGGGACACCATAACCGCCATTGTGGACATGACACAGGCTGACCTTGTCAGCATGATAGATAGCCCAACCGCCATCCCACCCCTACTGAAGGTGGTGTCTGTACTACACTTCCTGGCCACAGGCACCTACCAGCACACAGTCGGACAGTTGCATGGCATATCACAGCCACTGTTCTCACGGACACTATTGCAAGTGCTCGATGCCCTCCTGAAGCACGCAGACGACTACATCTCTCTACCACGCTCGGAGCAGGAAATTACGAACACAAAAGTGGGATTCCATGCACTTGCCGGCATACCGGGTTGCATTGGTGCCATCGACTGCACCCATGTGGAATTGGTCGTCCCACATGCCATGGAGGCCCAGTACCGCAACCGAAAACAATTTCATTCCCTGAATGTACAAATGGTGTGTGACTCCAACAGGATCATTACACATTGTTGTGCCAGATTCCCTGGATCAACCCATGATTCTATGGTCTTGAGGAACTCTACTATACCACGCTACATGGAGCGACACGCAGGGAACAGATCCTGGCTACTCGGTGAGTCTCATTTCATGCATGATGATGTGGGGTATGTGATGCGGCAATGACCTGGCAGGAAGGGGGGGGGGTGCGTACGTAGCAATGGCATTCCTCAATATTCCTTTCCTGTCCACATACAGGTGATGCCGGGTATCCACTGAAGAGATGGCTCCTCACACCAGTCCGGAACCCACGGGACCAGCATGAGGAGGACTACAACCATGCCCACTCACGTACCCGTGTAGTCATAGAACAGGCATTCGGCCTACTGAAGACTCGTTTCCGCTGCCTCAGCAGGTCTGGCGGGGCACTCCTGTACCGCCATGTGAAGGTTGCAAAGATGGTCATGGCATGTGTCATGCTCCACAACATGTGCGTACGTAGAAATGTGCCCATGCCCCCTGACGCAGAACTGCAAGCACCTGATGATGGTCATGATGAGGGTGGGGATGTGGCAGCACCTCAAGGAGTCTGCGAGGCACAGGAGGGCCGTGACATTCGTCAGCATCTCATAGATGCATGCTTCTAGCACTCACGCCTGGTGGCTGATACATGGACACGGGACTCGTGGCACTGTGTGTGTCTGGGACATGCACAATATGGACTGTACGCCTATAATGGCCTCGTACACAAAGATCAATGTCCACACATCTCATTGCATGATCGTGCATCGTTTATGGCATATGTGATATCATGTTAAACACCCTATCGACCCGCCACCCAAGTGAGCCCAACACACCCCCTCCACCCTCCTACCTCCCCCCCGAACACCAGTGTCCAAAGATGCTCATTGTCAGTGGGCTGTCGCTATTGCAAGCCCCCTCTGCGGGTATCAGGGGCACCCCTGCCTGTGGAGCGCAGGTTCCTCCCAGATCTACGTTGGGGGCTGCCCTGGACGGAACTTGCAACGGATGATGTCTCTGCCTGCTCACGTCCATGCATGTCCCTAAGGGTTTGTGAGAGCTCAGTGAGCACACGGCGCACTGCGGCAAGTTCGGCACATACGTCTTTGGACGTCGCATGCAGTTCCCCCCTCAGGCTCTCGGTGCTTCTCTCCATTTGTACTCTCAGGCTCTCGGTGCTACTCTCCATTTGTACTCTCAGGCTCTCGGTGCTACTCTCCATTTGTGCCCTTAGTGTCTCTGTACTTCTCTCCATTTCTGCCCTCAGTGTCTCAGTTGATGTTTCTATGTCTGCCTTAGTGCCCCCACATTCATCGGCATGGTCCTTGAGGAGCGTGGCCAGTTGCTGCTGTTGCACGATTAACTGGTCGAGGGACTGTTGCCTCTGCTGGGCCATGGCCATTTGCGGTGGTGTCACAGAGGGGCTGATCACCTCATGTTGCCTTGCCACAGGGCTTGTGGGGGATGGCCAGTCGTCGTCTTGTGGGTGCCCCTGCGTGGTATCCTCATGGTGTACGGGATGGAACAGACAGGGGGATTGAGACAGGTCATGGATGGATCTAACTTCGACATCCCCGTTTTCTGTGTCGGAGCATGCTGCCATTAATGCAGTATCACCTATGGTGCTGCTGCCACCAGAAGCAGTGCCTACTGTGGCATCCATTGGGGGGACCTGTGATGGTGGTGTTGTGGGCATGCTGGCTGCTGGGGTGCCTGTTGGAGTTCCCTCCTGTGTGCTGTCACTTGATTTGTGCTGCTGCCGTGTCTTGATCCGTGCAGCTGAGGTGGAGGGTCTTTGGCCGTTGGTCTTGGCCCTCTTTGCAGGTGTGCTGGTAGGGGTGTCCTGGAGCTCGTCGTTTGGATCGGACCCTGTGGTGGAGTAAAGGAGGGCGAGCGTTATTAATGGGTCTGTGGGAATTGGAATGGCAATGTATCACATGCATTGGGGTGGTACCTGAGGGTGATTTGGGTCGGGGCCTTGGAGGTGGTTTCATTTGTGTGTGGAGTGAGGGTGCAGTTGTTTGGCAGCCTGCAGTTAGGGTGTGCCTGCTGCACGTGTAGAGGGTGTTTTTAGGATTTTTAATTATTTATGTATTTGATGTGAGTTTTTAAGTGTGCTATCAGGCCTATGTATGTGGACGTTCTCCTGGACATGTGTTCCTGTTGCACTATGTGGGCACGTGGTACTTCACATGATTGGACATTGTGGTTTTGGCATTGTTTTATTTGGGACACCTACCTGATTCTTCGGATGTCTGCACTCCTTTCTCCATCCCTCCGACTCCCTCTATGCTCTCCATTCCAATGGTGGAGGCACAGATTTCTTCCCAGGGGGTCAACTTGATGGGTGATTCCGATCCTCCCCCGGTAGCTGTGGCAATGTTGCGGTTGGCAGACAGTATGCTACGGACGCGTATCCGCAGGTCGTCCCATCGCTTTCTGCATTGCTGTGGGTTGCGGGGTGCGGTCCCCACCGCACTTACACGCTGTGCCACCAGGGCCCATATGGCCTTCTTGTTCGCAAGTGCCGTCCTGGTCATTTGCGTGGAGAAGATGACGGCAGCATTCTCCTGGAGGGTCTCCGTGAGCACCGTGAGTTCCTCACGGGAGAAGTGGACCTGCCGCTTGCGGTCGCACGCTTTCTTCGCTACTTTTCCCATTTTTCTTGGTTTCACTAGGGTGGATGACGGGTTGGGATGTGTCTCAGGGTAGTATTTTTTATGGTTGTGTGGATTTTGTGGTTTTATAGGTGTACGGCGTGATGTTTCCCGTTCCGGGACCATGCTTTTACTTCCGTTTCCGTATATTTATGGTCACCGTACTTTCCGGTTGGCGCTCACTGCGGTGTCCGCTAAGATGGGTGGCGGTATTGCACCTAGGGCGCCGTACGGCGGCGGTGTGGGCCGTTTTGGGGTCATTTCCGCCATCGTGGACTTTGCACTTCCGCCATGGCGTGGTGCTCGTGCCCGATGGGTCGGAATGAGCCGCACTTTGCTCCATCGTGCAATGGCGGAAACGCTATTTACGCTATGGCGGTCCGGTCGGTTGATTTCCGCAAGGGTCGTAATGAGGGCCATAGTGTCATAGAACATTGCGTGGACATTGCTTTAATTTGATTTGTTATCTTTTTTTTTTTTTTTCTGACTCACATCTCTGAAGAGCATAGCTTGTGTCAGTCCACATTAACAAAGCAGAGGTGACGGAATGATGCAATTCGATTTCTACCTATGCTAACTTCATGATGAAAACCTCCCAGAGCCAAATTGTGGTATAAGTGTGGACGTATCCGATAGAAGCCTTTGCTGCCCTGTATGCTTCTTTTGGCCAGTATCAGGATTTCTCACAATAAGTTTGCATCACAAGTTTGCTTTCAAGACTTTTGAAGAGGATGTTATTGTCATGATTGACTGTATGGTCCAGGATGTTGTTAACATTTCCTTCAAGATTAAATTTAAAGTTAATATTTAGTTTTTTTTCAGCTGAGCAGACGTTCAATAGCACAGAAAAATATGCAACCGCTAGCTCATTCATGTCCATGGTCCTATTTTGATTGTTTTGGTGAAGGGGTGTAATTCATGCACAGAACCCCTGGTGGTCCTGATTAACATCCTGTTTTGCACCCATTCACATGAACAATCTTTACTGCCAACAACCGTGTATATGCATGTTGGCTGCCATCGACATGATTCCCTATGGATTCCGACTGTTTGCGCAGGTATATAAAAGAAAAGAGGAAGAACCCATAGGGATTGTGGTTCCCCCACCCCGCATGAACATTCAAGGCTGACGGATATCAAACAGATTCACAGCAGGAGCTCCTGAGGAAGTTGAAGTGGACTTTATGGGTGGACCCCTTAGGCCTCCTTTAGAATTTGGCAGTATTTTCTCTGGAAATAGTGCCACAACCAAACGCTACTAACGCATGCATTAAATATGAAGTAGCAGGATGTACCCTCGTGATTTAGAGTCAAGCAACAAGTGCAAGACAAAGGGGGTCTAAGAGTCTCTCTACCAGCACAAACACGGCCCTTTGACCTGTTCTTGGGTGGATGGCCCCTGGGAGAGTCTCAACTAAGTCTTTAGCTCACTGTCCCTTTCACAGAGGAGAAATATCCCTGCACATCAGTCTTTGCCCTGCCCAAAGGCAGTCCAGCACCGAAATACTAGGCAATTCTCCTCTGAACAAGAGTAACAACAGCAACCACAGACACGTGTTTCGGCCTAGTCGGGCCTCATCAGTGAGGTGGAGCTGTGTCTCTCTAAGAACAGTGAGCGAGGGGTCCACGTCTGGATTCCTCTGGTAACTTATGGTGAGACCCAAAGTTACTTAATGTGCAAAACAAACGGGGTCTGGGAGTCATTCTACCAGCACGAACATGGCCCATTGACCTCTTCTTGGGTGGATGGCCCCTGGGAGAGTCTCAACCAAGTCTTTAGCTCACTGTCCCATTCACAGAAGAGAAATATCCCTGCATATCAGTCTTTGCCCTGCCCAAAGGCAGTCCAGCACCAAAATGCTAGGCCATTCTCCTCTAAACAAGAGTACCAACAGCAACCCAGACACGTGTTTCGGCATAGTCGGGCCACATCAGTGAGGTGGAGCTGTGCCTCTCTAAGGGACAGTGAGCAAGGAGTCCATGTCTGGATTCCCCTGGTAACTTAGGGTGAGACCCAAATTTACTTAATGTGCAAAACAAAGAGGGGTCTGGAAGTCCCTCTACCAGCATGAACATGGCCCATTTACCTGTTCTTGGGTGGATGACCTCTGGGAGAGCCTCAACCAAGTCTTTAGCTCACTGTTCCTTTCACAGAAGACAAATATCCATGCTTATCAGTCTTTGTCCTGCCCAAAGGCAGTCCAGCATCGAAATGCTAGGCAATTCTCCTCCAAACAGACCTCCTTTGTTTTGCATATGAAGTAACTTTGGGTCTCCCTCTAAGTTACCAGGGGAGACTAGACGTGAACCCCTTGCTCACAGTTCTTAGAGAGGCACAGCTCCACCTCACTGATAAGGCCCAACTAGGCCAAAACACGTGTCTGGGGTTGCTGTTGGTACTCTTATTCAGAGGAGAATTGCCTAGCATGTCGCTGGAACTAACTTTCCCTCATCCTGTGAGGTGTCCTGTAGAGGTCTGCATTGGTGCTTTCAGCATTTCTCCATCACTAAGGGTTGCACTCTTCTCCTGGACCAGACTGGAAAAATTATTGCACCTAAAGCTCCTGGGCACCTCTAACCAGATCCAACAGTGGGAAAACCAACATCCAGTGATCCCCAGTCAACCCATACAGTCAGCTGGTCAGGGCGGTTTGTAAACACAAAGCATTTGTCTCCCCCTGCCCTTCACAGGATAACATTGAGATAACGTCTCTTTGTATCTTTCCATTCCACTGTTTTCTGGTCGTTGCACCTGAGCAGTGTAACCAGACAGATAAGCCCATTTTTACTTACCAGTAACTTTGTTGCATCTCTTCTCATGAAACATCTCCAACACAAGTACTTTTCTTGCATCAGATACATTTTGGGGAGAAGCATTGTGACTTTTGAGCACATGGCCCCACTATTAATAGGGAATACACTTCTAAAGCTAGGGCATCATTTTTCTCAATTGGTTCCATCTTACAGCATCACTTGTGCACCTTATTTTATTAACTTAAGTCACTGAATGCATTCTTTCCTTTTTTAGTGTGTGTTTTGGGCCTTGAAATAAATAAGTATTTTTGTACATTCCTGTCTAAATTGAATTATTGTGTGCTTCATGGTTTGTACTATTGTGGACCCCTGACTCCACCCACACTCTCCTGATAATAGTCTTGACTGCTCTGCATTGCTACCTTGATTGGGTTTTGGCTAACCTCTCAGAGTTTCCCAGTTAACTATAAATAGAGTGGCCTCCGAAAATCTGTACGCCTGGGGCCAGATTAGCAAATATTTGCACTGGTGCAAAAAGGTGGAGCAAATGAATTTAGCACCAATGTTGCTGCTGATCATAGAGAATTGAGCAAACAGGTTTAGCCCCAATCCGTATTATCTAAAAGACTATATATACCATGGTCAGGTATATATAGTCAATTGTGGCAGTTGAGTTTTCTCTTGCCCAGGTTTCCATCCTTTTTCCTGTCGCACTATCTATAGTATCCGACCTTCTCAGGTTCCTACATGTTGTTTCTTTATTCCAGGTCTTGACTCTCATCGGCAGGTGAGTTTTATCTATTTCTTTCCTTTCTTTGTCAAATAAGTGTATGTTTAGTTCTCCGCATATTATGTATTCAGTTGTTTGATGTTTCTCCTTGGCGTTGTCCATAGCCGTGAATACTGCATCTATGAATGTCTCATCAGATATGCTCACTGGGTACCAGTAAAGGTTAACTAGACACCACTTTTCCTATGTCGTGCATTTTCTGGTGGATGGTTCTTTCGTCATTTCTTCTGTTTTGCATTTTAGTATTGTTATTTGAATCCATGGGTTTATGTTTTCAGATTCAACTAGGTCAAAGTTCTTTCCGTTTTTAATTAACGTTATGAGGCCAGATGACAGACGGCCCTTTTTCTTCTATATTGCTGGATTCATTAATACTGTGTAACCATCACATATTGGTTGTTCTATAATCCAAGATATCAGCCGACGTTAGTGTAGAGTTTTTTTCCTTGGAATAGGTGACTATATCCTTGGGTGTTCCAAGAGCATAATGTGATGGTATTCAAGTTGCAGTTTTTTGATTGTTATCTTCTTTGGTCATTTCTTTCTTCGGTTTCCCATGCTTCGTTCTCTTGTTGTCTCCATATTCCATATTTGCAGTACAGCTCGTGCCGGTTCTGATGTTCTTTATAGTCGTTTTCTTTTTCCTTTTTCTGGTCTTTTACTTGTTCTTGGTTAGTCGTTTGGTTCTGGTAGTTTTCCTGTTCGTTGAATGTGTTGTCGCTGTTCTCAGATTCACTTTCTGACCAGTGTCCAAGATTTTTTTTTTTTAAATCACTGTCTTCGATTTCTTCTATCAGAGAAACTTTGAAACCTAATTGCTTGAAGATCGTCTTGTTCTTTATCATTTTGTTTGTTGTTTTTTCTGTTGTGAATGTAAACTTCACTTGTTCAGTAGTTGTTTCGTTCCAGAATTCTACACTGTATATGTCTTTCGTTGATATCTCTTTCAAGTTTGGAATTGCATGGATTAGTCTTAATACGTTAGTACGGTTCATGATGAGGTTGTCATTTTTGTTCGTTTTTCTTTTTAGTTCCATTTTCATTTTTTTTTTTTGTTTGCTTACTGAGAGGGTTAATGAATGTGGGCAGTTTTATCTCATTTCTCATTTTCCGTATGACTTTTCTTTGCATCATTCTTGTCTTTGTTCATTTCATCAGTCGTTGCACATTGAAGTTCTTCATTCGACTCTGGAAATAGTTGTTCGTCGTCTTCCCAGTCTTCGTTGGATATTTCGTCTAAGCTGATTTCATAGGATGAGCTTTCCTGAGTTTGATTTCCTTCTGATTGATCCTCTTCATATTCATCTATTATAATCATAGAGGCCTCTGTAATTTGAATTTGGGCTTCTTCTGATTGTTCGATCGCTTCTTCTGCGTATATTGATAAGTTGATTCATTCTTCTATTTCAGGATCTTTGATTTGACAATCTGTTTGGCATACCTCGTCTTCGGCTGTCGTGTTTTCACAGCTTTTCCGTTGGGATATTTTTTTGTTGTCCTGTTGCTTGTTGTTCTCAGTTTGATTGGGATTCTTTTGAGGGTTTGTCAGGTTTCGTAGGAAGGCACGGGATCCTTTTTGAATTTTTTTCTTTGTGGTTGTTCGTTTTTTATTGAGATCTTTATTCCCGGCAATCTTATTTCCTTTGGAGAAAATTTCGTAGTTTTCTGTGTTTTTTAGTTTTTGTGTTGCATTACTGTCTTCATTTGGCTCAATTGTATCTTCTGTCGCACTTACGGTTGGACTGTTTATTTTTGTTACTGGATTTGGTTCTTCAATCAGAGCGATCAAGTTTGTTTCGCTGTTGGGTGTTAGCGTTTTTTCTTCTGGTTTCCCAGCGTTTTTATTGGATTCATTCTTGTCGGTTTTCTCCCACTGTTGCCTTTCTTCAGTAGAACTTGTTTTGTTTATTGTGTCAATTTTGCATGGTTTTTCTTTGTTGGTTTTTGTCAGCATTGTGATTAATGCATGTGTCAAGTCCTTTTTTTCTGCTCTGTCACTACGTGCAATATTAAATAGTCTAGTTTGCCAAATATGGCTAATTTGGGCTTCTCTTTCAAGTCTTTCGATTATTTTGTTCATGCATTATTCCAGATAGCTCTGTTTAGAGTGGATTAATGCGGTAAGAGTTGTTTGATCTTTTATTAAGTCTATTAGGGCTTCTTGTAGCTTCATGTATGGTAACAAGGATTGTGTGGTGGTTGTTATGAGCATGTTCTGCAGGTCCAGCATTGATGTCGGTATGAACGGTATCTCCTGTTCATCAGGTGTATTGTAGTTGCATTTGTTGTGTGCTGTTTCTTGGTTTATGGGCAAACTTTCTGTAGGTATTGTCTGTTTATTTTTTGTTTGTTGTGGGAGTCTCTCGTTAATCGTGTTATTTTGTTCATTTGTTAGAAATCCTGTTCCTGTTCTCGGGTTTTCCGACTTAATGCTTATTTAATTTTTTGTTGCATTTGGGGATAATCTCCCAAATATCTCTCCCTTTTTCATGGTTTTTCATGATATTTTCTATTTCGGTTATATCAAGTGAGAGTCTGGCAGCTTTTTGGGTTGTTTGGTCGTTTCTCCTTGTATCAATTTGTTGTGAATGTCTGCGGCTATCGTATAAAGCTTACCATTTCTTTTGGGCTTTCAGAGCCTTTTCTCGTTGTGTTGGAGTGCTTGTATTCTGTTCTTCATTGTGCTCTCTTCGATTTGGATGGATACTTTCTTTTTCTTTTTCTTTTTTCCCTTCATTTGTTTCTTTTTGTATACTTTCCTCCAGCTCCATCTTTCGTTTTTTGTGAAAGTCTTCTTTCAAGGTTTCCGAGTTTGCTGTGTTTATGCCAACAGTGGTTCCTATTATTCCTTGTTGTTTGGGAGAACTTGTTGGCTGTAGTTCGTATGCAGGTCCTGTGGGAGTCCCGTTGGGCTCCTTAGTCTGCTGTGATATGCTTTGTGTCTGTGACTTCTTTCTCTAATGAATCAACTGTTCTTTCCGGCAAATGTGGATTATCTATTTCGTATCCATTTGTTTCATTAGCTGTCCATGCTTTCGCCCCTTTGGCGGTTTCATCTTTGTTGGATTAATTAGGTTGGTTCTCGCTTCGGTTCTTAGGTACGCGTTGTTCATCAGGGTTCACCATAGTTTTCTTCCTCAACGTCATGCGTGAGGAGGAGCTCTCTGTGTTCATGTTCTTCTTTATTGTGCATGTCATGGAGTATTTGGTAGAATTCTTGGGTGTATTGGTTGATCGCTCCGTGAATCGATTCTTGTCAGGGTGGTGAGGTTGGGGTTTGGTGCTTGCTAGGAGCTTTGCTGCTGCTTGAGTGTGTTTGGTTTTGTCTTTCTAACGCTATAAAACTCCGGCAACTGGGTGGATCAAAGGCCAGAGGCCCGCAGTCTCCACTTTCCGTTGATAGCTTTGGGTAAAATCTCTGTTTGCTTGCGCATGCGCCATATCCGCTAATCCGCCTAACAGCCTAACAGCACCAGCCCTTCTTCCACCAGGGCTTACGCCGCAAGGGTGGCTTCGCAGTCTGTTTGTACTGTGATTAGGTCACATGGGCAATCACGCGACCCCAGCAGGCTCTGCCTCCTCCAGGAAGCGATGAACACTTCGGCAAGAGCTTCTGCTGGGCTCGCAGTGCCGAACGAATGCTGTATACAATGGTAAGCAGTTAACTTCTCCTGCTTCAAAGGTCCTTCTCTCCTCATCATAATGCATCAATAGGCAATACCAACAAAGCATGTGAAGACATTAACTGCCTAATAGCACAGATGATGTTCTCACAAAACAGTCTCCATCTGCCAGGGACGTCATTTGGGGGTATCCTGGGTTCACAACTGTGACCCCTGTGGTCTCCCTTGCTACCCCTGTGGTCTCCTTTGCTACCCCTAAAAAAATTTAAAAACATGTTTTTCTTTAACAAATTGAAGCTCCTGGGCTGTTGCTAGCACCATGTGGCACTTTGTTTCTAGAGTGGCTGGTTTTATTGTTCAAGCTTCTTAAAACAAACAGGGGGTTCCACAAATGTAACAGTGACCCTAAATAAGAAAGAATAGAAATAATTAATAATTTGCCTTTCTGGAATTCTATCCAATAATTGCTAGACTCATTACAGGTTTATTTTAGGCACACCTCAGGGGTTGAGTCACTGATCTATTCTGCTCTTAAACACCACAAATTCAAAATGCAGACAAAAACGTCCAAAAACCATTTTGAGTAGAATACACATCCATTTTGGACCATGTATTTTGCTTTTCGTAGGTTACAGTAATAGCAGCATTTTTTTTCTTTCTGCTGTTGTCTCTGTTAAGATCATCACAAGACATTCTATAGTGGTGTCCTCGGTCACTTGACAAAATCCTTGTGCCTAAAAGCTTGTTTACAGAATAGAAATATTTGACCATAGCACATAGTGAACCTTGATTTTACTATGCCACAAATAATGCTTTTTTGTAATGTCTGTATCTTTCCCATCTCCCTGGCATGGTGTTCAGGGTGTTTGTTTGCATTTATGAGGTAATGAGTGCCAGAGTATGGGATGCTGTGTGAGTGTGCTGCTTTCCTTGTGCTACTATCCATTCTTTAATACAAACTTATGAACCCTCCCATTGGTATGTCTTTTGCCAAGCTCTGAAGCCTGAAAAGTATGGCCATGCTAGTTTGACATGTTGCCAAATTTGCACCAGACCTGCAGATGAACTGGCCTGCTGTTCACAGTTACCAGTTTAATTGTATCGACTACAGAGTGTAATTTGCTTTCTGACTTTGAGAAGATTCATTTTACTATAGCTGGTAAGGTAGCTCAGTGGGTTGAGTGCTCACTACTGTGATGTGTGTGTGACCTGCAGGTTTTAATCCCAGCAAGACCAACTCAGCCTTTCATCCTTCTGCAGTCGATGCATGAGTACCAACAAAGGTAGGGTGTTATTGTATGTACATTTGTTCTATATGAAGCGCTTAAGTGTAAGTGCTATAAAATAATAAATCATGATCATTTGGCCTTGGACGTCTGCTTGCATTCACAGTAATTTGGTAATAGGGGCTCATACACACTGATATTAACGATACATATGCTGATCCATTCTTGTATGCAATGTATATCACATTACAGTGATATTGTAACCATATTCTTCGTAGTGTACTTAGGAACAATCCTATGCGATGCCAGTTCCTGTTTTGTCAAGGGGTGAAAGGTCGTTTGTCATCACTTCCTGTGATGTCACTTCAGGGTGGGGTCAAATTACATCACTTCTGTGATGTCAGAGTTCAAGGGTTGCGTGATGTCACTTTCACTTCCCCAGGCATTTTGGTGAAATGACATCACTGCCATCTGCGTATATTTATTTATCTAAATACATATTCTTTGAACACCCTTGCAGTCCCTCACCGTAACCATTATGGAAGTGTATCCTAAGAGAGGCAAGGATTTCCCACTCTACAACCATGGCTGCTCATTATCCCTGAGCACCCACCACATTAACCACAACACAACCAATCAGTACCTCAGTCTCCCACCACCCTCATCTAGGTCTTCAAGGAATACCCATCCAAATTCGCCATGCATCTTATTAGTAATGCAGGCCTGCAAGAGATGGGAGTTTCATGTGGATACATGTGTCTTCCAGCTCTGCATCGTGGTGCTTATGTGAATTCTGAGGCATCTGCCTGACAGGTGCCCCAGCTTGCACACTCCCTCACAATTTAAGACCTCTCAGAGGCGGCGAATCTAACTATTCCTGTCACAAGAAGCTTCATGTGCTCTGCAAGGCCATACCGGGGATAAAGCTCCTTCACCCCAACTATGCTCCTGTAACCAGTGTCATCTTATCCTATTGACCCCAAAGGCCCTGCACAAGCTCTTTAGTAGGACACTCACCTAAAAGTAAAACAACAATGATTTGTTTTATTAATATTGATCTGGCTGCTGCTATATCACTTATGACATCAACATGGTACACATTACTATAGGAACTCTACACCTATCAAGATGCTTGTCTTTTATGTCATGTTTACTATTGTACAGTGACAAGATTTAGAAGACACATCTTAAAAAGGATCTCAACTCTATTTCTCCTCAGAGTCACAATATTTGACATAAAATGGTTATGATGCGTCAGGATGTTGACAAAACGCATACCATACTAAACATGAAAAGCATTGACTACATTTTTAATAGTACATTTATAAATGACCACGTAGATGCTATGGTGCAGAGGACATTTACCTATCCCACTTTAAATGTATTCCGTAATTACAACAAAAACATAACAAATACATGACAAAGCCCATTAACAACCACTGAGAAATCAAATATACTAAGGGTGTGTTCTGCGATAGTCCAATGGTTCTTGTCCTTTTTTTAGTTTAAAAGATTCCGAACATTATTTTCAACATGTATGCACATCAGGACAGGGGGTGTTTGACTTTGCAAAAAGAAATGATAAAGGGCACTACAAACCTTGCAAAAAAGCATTTATCAATGGAATTATCAACATTTGCCATAAAATAACTTTCTATTTCAAGAGACCGTGCAAATAGATTAGCCCCTCTCATTCATATGCAGATGCTGTAGTTGCTCCAGTTATGATATCTCAGGACGATGTCAATTCTAAAACACACTTTGCAGTTTCTGTACAAACTGTGCTGACGGGCAATAGACACAGGCTTAACATAAATAATGAAATGTGTTATCAGGCCAATCATTACCATCAGTCATATTTTACAGCTGAAACTCGTTGACATTTTGCTAAATACATACTTGTGCATTTCTTGTTGCGATAAAAGAATACGATATTGATATAACATTGCAAGAACTATTTTTGAAATAAATAAAGGAAGGCCTTTTACATTTACTTGAACCAGAATAACACAGGCGTTATGTTAAATATCATCTAGACTATACTTTTTCGAATAAATAAATAATCGTATGCATTTCATCAGTAATGAATACCAATAACCATCAGAAGGCAGTCAATTGCACTATCATTCGTGGGATAACTCTGGCATTTCCTTTCACACACTACTACTACTACTACTACTACTACTACTACTAATAATAATAATAATAATAATACAAATAATAATAACAGTAATGTTTATTGTGATTACTTCAAATTAAACTTTACACACATGCGTTTAGTCAATTGCACAATTCACCATCAATAATCATACAGGCAATTCAATTATAAAGCATAAAAACATAAAACCAACTTCAACATACTATATCACACATACCTACATAGCTAATAATTTCAGCTTTAGATTTCATCTCAATGTTCAAAAGCTAATGCATCAAAATGTATGTAAAACAATACCAATCATTTAAAACGTTCAATTCAGTTCATAACAATCGGTCAGTTCATACATAGTTTGTGTTCAAACCCTTAAAAAAGGTTGAGATCGTATCACTTGTGAGTACTGATATAACAGCCTAAGCAGACAACCGTTTCATCGCTTGTGCCAGACCCAGTGTAGGGCAATTTGAGAGGAAATAGAGTCTATGTTGAGACAATAATCCTCAAAATAGCCTCATACCTATGGACCAGGCTTCCAAGGTTGCACTTATATGTAGGACCCGCTCCAACTCACTGAGCTAGCCCATGTCTAGCTGTCGCATACAGCCAGTACTGGTAGTTGATTTGACCACAGTTGTAGTATAAATTGTCCAATAGCAGGATCTGGGCACAACACCAAATAAGGCTGTGTCCTCCTTTAGCAATTAACCACATGGAACAAAGCCTCATATCCCTTTAACCTTGAAATACGTGAATATTTGTTACACCAATCCCCTCTGTTGAATCGGCTCTCAAATGCATTTTTCAAATGTATTTAGGAGGTACCTCTACTGAAATCTGGAATCCAATTGTTTTTAGAGAAGATGACTTGGTTCAGGGTCCATTTTCTGGGTCACTCTTAAGAACTACATTGACCAAGCCGTTAGGACCCTGTACTCTTGATGTCTTAAGTTTTTTTTCAATTACAGCCACCAGTATCTTCCAGCTCATAGTCAGTGGCCAAGCCACTTCTGTCGTAATGATTGCTAGGGGAGCTGCAGAGTAAAAAATGGGGAAGTGATGTGAAGACTACATTCAGCCCCTGATATTGGGTTTATGATCTTATTCAATGTTACACCACAAGCTATGGTCAATATGACTTTTGAATCAAGAACAGTTGTTGCTTTAACCAAGACCGATATTCTCTTTTTATGGTTATAATTTTGCAATGCGCCGTCAGTGAACGGCCATGAGGCTTACCTAGTGCTAATACAGCATGAATGGTCCTATGTTTCTTGCACCTGGGATCACAGATCTTTATGTAAAAAACGTTGCTTGGCCTTGTATTGCTGACCATTGTGGAATTTCTGATATGTGCCCATGTAGTGTGTGACAACTGGTAAAGCCAATCTTCTATTTTGTTGGCATTTTTACCTTTCCCCAGTCAAATCGACCCTGCTGAAAAACCGTGGAACATAATTTAGCTATTTTGATCTGGTTGCAACTGACACAGTTTCCTGCATGGTTGGGCATCGGATCACTGCACATATGATCACCATTATTCCTATCAAGAACCAGAGTCAGCATTACATGGTCCCTGAATTCATTAAAGACTGCTTTAAGTGAGATCACCTGCTCCAAAAGACAGTTGTTACCAGCGAAATAGTCCAAGGTGGCTTTTTTCACCCCTAACGACCACGTAGGCCCACGTGGAAAATCTCCCGCTGCCAGTCCATTAAGCAGGGACAAACTCCATTCCTGCAAGTAGCTGAGTCACTGCTCCCCTTTAACATTTGAAATTTGATGAGGCGCATCACAGTATTTAACCACATTTTTGGAGACAGCACCCCTGCCTTGTCCACACATTTAGCATGCCAATCTCCACACACTATTATAGGATAAGTAGCTGCTAGATCCCCCCAGTGCAACAAAATTTGGTTGAGACTATCAAACATTTCTTCTGTGGCACAGGTACCTGGAGGGTTGTATATATTTACAATCAACATGCGTTGCTGTTCTCCACCCACAAGGCTACAGGTCTCCACTGCCAAGACATTACCACCAGGAGCACTTGTGGAGACCAGGTAAGGATTAAGGTAATTTCTAATGCCAATCGGGAGCCCACTGTTTGAAATATCACATAACCAATACTAAACGTGACCAATGAATCTTTTAGTGCAAATGTTTCATAACCTGTTAGTGTTTTCTGTGACCAACCTGTGTGTGACCAATGATTAAACCCCCAACTGTTCCTACTTAGGACTTCACACCTTCAATGATGGGGCCTACTTTTGGGTATAGCTCTCTGCAGCCATTCCCAGCCCTTGGCATCATCAAACATCAAACCCATGTATAACACAGTGTTTATGTGAGAGACTTTGTTACCAAATTGTGATCTTTTACGTTGCAGTCCCCTGTATTTAAGAGCCACAATGAAGGAAATGTGTTACATAAAGCCATAAGGGCAGAGCGATTTGAATTCCGAGTCCCCCGTTTCTTTTGGCGGTCCTTTTGTAAGACCTTTTGAGTCCAAGTACAAAATGACTGTTTTTGCACTAGCTGGAACGTACTGTTGGTCACAGTGAGAACGTAGAGAGGTCTCAAGGTTTTCATCTTTGTTGGATGATTTCTTGACTACAGTTGCCTTTCTGTTTTCTTTGTTAGGGAGGATTGATTGTGTTGTAATGGCTGTCTGTTTAGAGCATTCCTCCTTTACTAGCCAACTAGTTAGAGTCCTCTATGTTCTGAGCCGACATCCTCTTACAGCGTGCTGCTCGCTTTCGATCCTTCTTGAATTTCACATTTGTATCAGAACTTACTGTAGAATTAAGGGGCTGTATTTCAGAAGTAAGATATCTGAAGAAGTCAAGCCTTTTCTGCCTTAGGCGCCTTGGTCTAAAGCCTCTTAGGCAACCTTTGCTGTTTTAGAGAGGGATAACTTGTTGACAAGTTCACCTTTGTCTCGTTATAATTGTGTGGGTCTGTGTTGACTATCTGGACATCACCAGAAGGTTGGAGGGGTAAAGATAGATTAATAAGATCAACCAGAGAGGTGCAGTGGGCAGCAACAAGTTTTTGATCTGCCATCATCGCATGCAGTTGAGAGACAGCTCCTCCCTGATTTTTTAGATCTTCGTCTATTGACACGCAGAGTTTCAACAATATCTTAATGGCAAAATGAAGCACTCCATTACAAGATTCACATTCTGTGGTTGTTAGTAGAACTGACAAAGTACAATCATTGTTTGTTTCATGGAGGAGAGGGGGCTTGCTGATAGTCTATGTTGAATAGCAGAATTTGCTTAGGCAGCCTTAGTGCCCCTGTCTGCGGCATCCGCTGGGGCTTCTTGAATTGCTTCAGTATCCACCCATCAACCGTGGCCACCAGGGGTTCCCGACATGCAATGGCTCTAGGGGCATGCATGGCACTTCCCTGCAGTGCATAACTAGGCAGAATCACCTGCAGTACCCTTGGGAAACACTACAGGCAATTAGGACTACAAGTGTCAGTACAATTTCACCTTTGGTACAAGCCTGTACTACACAGTTGTGTGGTAGCAATGGCTGAGCAGCCAGACCTATCTCAATAGTTGAGTGAGCAGTAGAACGAGTTACACAGAGGACCAGCTAATACAGTGATTCAAATAGACACTTACTCAAGGTTTGTTGGTAAAAGTATATACATGTATTTACTCAGTCAGAACACATTATGCTAGCATAAGCAGCTCAAAATCACACACTAATAAACCACAAAAATCCAACCGGTAAGTAAATGAACAAGTTATGCTCCAAAATGAAGTGGGAGCAAAATGGCACTTTAGATACTTAGGAGGGAAAAGACAAGGTTATAAGAATAGACATCCCAAATACATTAATAGGCAGTGTAAAGGTTTTCAGTTAAATACAACCAGCCATTCTTCTCAATAGGCCCTGGCCAAAGTCAATGGTTCAGAGTCTTTTGTATAGGATAGCACAGGTCTGGTATATAACGGTTAAGCCTTTGCCACAGATTTTTAAAGGATTTGGCTAGGCGAAAAGTTTGACGAA
This sequence comes from Ambystoma mexicanum, assembly GCF_040938575.1. Taxonomy (NCBI): domain Eukaryota; kingdom Metazoa; phylum Chordata; class Amphibia; order Caudata; family Ambystomatidae; genus Ambystoma; species Ambystoma mexicanum. The sequence continues at coordinate 448,827,398 of NC_090941.1, read as the reverse complement.
TGTTTAGGGAATGACAAGCCTTCGTAGTTGAGGAAAGTTTCACGCACTTTCTCGATGGCCTAAAAGATTTCCGGACTGCGTTTGCACAGTACCTTGTCAATGAATTAAGCTGTAGCTGAGGCAGTTGATCCTGGCAGTTCGAGCAGATCTCGCTGTTCCTGAGCTTCAGTTGTGGGGACAAGAAGGAGGACATCGGGAGGCTCTTGCACTGAACATGGAAGAGGCCAGAAGCTGTATCAAGAACGTCGGTTTAAGGTATGAGTACCTTAAAGTCCATGAGCTGGTTTCCTTCCCTCTGGATATCCGGTTTTCAACAGCACTCTGATGAAAATTCGACCAGATGGGGACGGTGTCCAAGTGGCTTGCGAGTTGATTGTTCCCACCAAACTCAATGGACGAATTTAACCTTGAAGGGCTACTCTGTCGTCGGAGTTTCAGGCAATTCGGACCTGCAGCAGGGCTTCACTGGACGTCCAGGAGTTGCAGTCCTCTTCCTTCCTATCCTCTTCGGTTCTTTCATTCCAGTGGTCGACTCTGCTTTCCAAGTCCCAGAGACCTGCTTTTAAACATTTGCCCCATTCATTCCAGCCTGGCTGTCACTCACACAGCAGGGTGGCTGTCCTTGCCGGACAGCCAGCCAGCCAATCACACCAGAGTGCATTCAGGTCTCCTAGGAGACTAAGCACAGGGAGATTCAGGCAACTCCCTCACATCCTGTCCACCCCAGACACTCAGGCGCCAGAGGAGGGCTTCAGCACTGAAGCCCGCCAAAGGCCAACAAACAAAGGGACCAAACCTGGTTTGGCATGCAGATACAAACACAAGAAGGACCTTCCCTAAACGAAATGGCGGAAAAAAGATGACCGGAGTCTGTTTTTACAGATAGGTCTTGTACGCCATATTGAAAAACATGGCTGACCCGATTTTTTGCTACCGTTGTTAGCGGTCAGGAAAAATCATGGTAGTTTGATCAAACCACTGCCACCAGCCATTTAAAGTATGAAAGGGTAACATTTTACTGTTGCATGCGTGTTTTGACTCAGGAAAAGCTAAGCAACCCCTCCAGCACTCTATAGGAAGATAGTGTGTGCTGGGTCAGTAAATTTAAAGAGACTAGTAAAGTCCATTTAATTTTACATGCTCAGGGAGACAGCAGTCAGTCCTAGGAAAGGTATTTAAACCTTGGGAAGTCTGAAAGACACCCATGTGTCACTACACTGAAGGTGCTGTGTAACACACAGAAAAAGAAGATACCATGGAGTTTGTTTAAAACACCATAACCAAAGAACATACAAGTAAAACACACATCAAAATACATGAAATAGTGGGAAAAAAAGGCTACACTCTTTCCAGGTAAACAATTCAAATCCCAGAAATCCAGCAAAGTTGATGGGGTCTCAAAGGGTAAGGGCAATTAGCACATATTGAGATTTCTCCCTAACACTCGTCCCCCCCCTGAATAAGGGACAGGAGGATTTAATCCACTCCTGGATGAATTTCGTTACTCCAGTTGGTCAAACAACCTGGAGAGTCCATCAGCATTTTGGTGGTGACACCCTGACCTGTGTTCAATGGTAAAATCAAACCCTTGCAGGCTGATTGACCATCTCAGTAGTTTGTCCCCTTTCATTTGCATCAACCATCGCAAGGGTTGGTGGTCAGTCTAAATCACAAAAGTAGATCCATACAAGTATGGCATAAACTTCTTCAGTGACACACCATAGCAAAGTATTCACACTCTATGGTTGCCCACCTTGTTTCTGGTTCCTTCAGCTTCATGCTGATGAAGCAAATGTGGTGCACCCTATCTCTCTCATTAAGTTGACTAAGGACTGCACCTATACCTGTATTTGAAGTATCTGTCTGCACAATGAAGGTTTGGTTATAGTCAGGTGCTCTTAGGACAGTAGCTTGACAAAGGGCTTTCATTAGGCCTTCAACGGCTTGAGTGCACGCCTCATTCCACCTGATCTTTTTAGGGAATTTGGGAGAGGAAATCACATTCAAGGGAGAAGCTATGGTCCCATAGTTCTCATTGAAGTTCCTATAGTACACAGTGTGGCCTAGGAAGGCTCCCACTTGGGTTTGAGTAGTATCGGTGGCCCGGTTTTGTACATATTGTACTTTGCTAGGCAATGACCTGATTTCACCTCCTCCTACTTCATGTCCAAGGTAAACCACTTGACTCTGACCAATTTGACATAGCCTTTATGGTCAGATCGGCCTACTCAAGAGCCTGCAAAACATATCCTAACTGGTCAACATGTTCTTTCCAAGTAGGGCTGAACACTGCAATGTCATCCAAGTATGCCATGCAGAAGTCATCCATCTCATTCAGAACTTGATTAATCATCAGTTCGAGTGTAGCAGGTGCATTCTTTAGTCCAAAAGGCATTACCTTAAACGGGTAGTGGCCTGCTGAGGTTGAGAATGCAATTTTCTCCTTGGCATGGTTTGGCAGTGCTATTTGCCAATACCCTGAAGTGAGATCAAATGTACTGAGGTACGTGGCTGAACCAAGTTTATCCACCAGTTCATCCGTTCTTGGTAAAGGGTGGGCATTTGTCTTGGTGACTGCATTAAGAGCTCTATGGTCCACACAGAAGCTCAACTGTTTGGATCGTGCCTTTGGTACTAGAACAACTGGACTAGACCATGGACTGGTAGAGGGCTCTATTGCCCCGAGATCAAGCATCTTGTTGACCTCTTCCTTTCTGTGGAATCTTACATGATCTGAGATCCTGTAACCTCTGATTGGATAGGTAAACAGTCACCAGTTTGGATACCATGCTGGCCCCAAGGGGTCAAGCCTGGTAATAGTGAAAACAGGGAGGCAAACTGATTTAACGGAAACTTGCACTCCTCCTGTTGTTCGAGTGTCAAATTAGAAGAGAGATTAACTCCTTCTATGTTCTCATCTAAAGGCTGGCCTCTGAGTAGGTCAGATAGAGGTTCACTCTCTTCCTCCTTTTGAGCTGAAGCTAGAAGCAAAGCTCCCACTTCTGGTCTTGAGACATAAGCTTTTAGACATTTGGTGTGAAAGACTCTGGGATCCTACTTAGGATTGCTTAAGTCCACCAGATAGTTGACCTCTCCGAATTTACCCACATCCTTGAAGGGTCCTATCTACTTGTCCTGTAAGACCCTCTGCCTTGTATGTATCATAACTAGAACTAGCTGGCCTTGAGAAAACTCAACCATGTTGACCTTCTGGTCATGCCAATGCTTCACCAGAGCCTGACCTGTTTTCAAGTTATCTGAGGCTTCTGCCATCATGTGTGACATTCTTCTCCGGAGACCTATCACATAGTCAGTGACTCTCACTGTCTTGGGGGAAGGAGCACTCTCCAACCCACCCTTCATTAGAGCCAAAGGGCCTCTAACTGGATGGCCATAAAGACGTTCAAAGGGACTAAATCCAACTCCCTCCTGAGGGACTTCTCTATAAGCAAAGAAAATGCATGGCAGTAGAAGGTCCCTTTTTCTTCTAAGGGGTTCCTCTAAAGCACCTATCATGCTCGTCATTGTACGATTAAACCTCTCTACCAATCCATTGGTCTGAGGATGGTAGGCAGTTTAGAACTTGTAAATTACTCCACCATTTTTCCACATGTCCTGCATGTAGTGGGACATAACATTGGATCCCCTGTGAGAGATAACCTCCTTAGGAAAACCTACTCAGGTAAAAATACCAAATGGGGCCTTAGCCACAGCCTGAGCTTTAACAGTTCTCATAGGTATTGCTTCAGGAAATCTCGTAGCATGGTCTACCACAACCAGGATAAACCTGTTTCCTGAAGATTTTGGAGGGTCTAAGGGGCCATCAATGTTGATTCCTACCCTCTCAAAAGGGACTCCCACCACTGGGAGAAGCACCAAGAGTGCCACATTCTTAGCTACACTCTTGCCTGAGGTTTGGCAAGTGTGACAGCTCCTACAGTACTTATCTACATCAGCCCCGAATTTAGTAGAAGTACAAGAGAGCCTTTCCTTGGTCTTCTTGAAACTCAAGTGACCAGCCAAAGGTATCTCATGGGCTAACTGAATGAACTGGGGTCTGCTTTCAAGAGGCACTACAAGTCTTCTGTAGTACCCTGGGATAGACTCAGTCGGTTCACTATAGAAGAGGCCATCTTCCCAGTACAACCTGTGCTTCCCTGGCTCTTGCCCATCCAGCTGGGAAAGGGCCTGTTGGCGAAGACCTTCAAAAGAGTGGGACACTCTCTTTGACCTCTGCTGAAGTCTGCCCTACAGGGTCCACCTTCTACCAGTAAAGACTGCAGCTCAGGATGGTCTGCAGGATCCAGATCTTCAACAGGAGCAAGGTCCTCTTCCAGCTCTGATTCCTCAGCAACCGATTCAACCATACAATGTTGTTCCACCCTTTCAGCCTAATCTGGTGAAGGGATCACAGGTGTGATCTTGGACAGTCCTCTTGGGGATGTCCTTGTTGGTAGCACATGAGTGCTGGCTGGTTACTTCCTGGAGGTTTTAGCTTGCCCCTTTTCCTCCTTTCTCCTGGAAATTGCAGTCAGTAAGTCCTGTGGACTGGGAGTTATAGTTTCCTCTATAATATCCTCTGGAGAGCCCCTTAAGGTACTCTCTCTGGCCTTCCTAGTCTGATCCTGTTTCCTTTTGCTGGGAGGCCTGGGGTGCTTGATAAACTCCATGAGTTTTAAGTCATTCCCCAGCAGGACTCTGCCAGCTACTTCACTCTGCACACTTGCAGGTATTTTGACAGTCATATCCTAACACTGGATGAGAGCTGGTAACTGTGGAAGCATTTGGACAGGGCCTCCAGCAAGCTTAGTTAGGAATTTGGGTGCCTTAGCAACATCCTCTTCCTTGAAAAATGATTAATCAACTACAGTTATGCTGGCCTTAGTGTCTCTGATGTTAGGGGTCTCCTGACCATCCACAAGAACACTGTCTTTGTAGTACTCTTTAGTATTGTCTGGAATAGAGTTATACACATCTAAGTTCTGCTGTTCCCACAGACTGAGGGATACAAATGAAACACTTGCTGAGACTTTCATGGGTTCCTCAACTAGTAAGTGAAAGTTTCCACTTGCCATTTCTTACTTCATCCACTGGGGAGAAGGCTAAGGAGAGAGTGTGGACCCCTGAGGTGTTACCCTTACATCTGGCATCCCCTTTCACATGGTCAGTTGACCCACAAGCATAACATTTACGAAATGTCTTTGTGAATTGGGGTTTGTTCTGACCTCCTTCTGGTTTGTCCCCATAAGGTACACCAGCCTGATTTGGTTTCCCTTGTGGCTTACCCTTGTTATGTTTGTGGCCCTCTTTTGGAGTGGAAGTATTAGAATTCTCTTTTGTATCTTTCTTGTGCTGCCTCCCCTCATCCTTCTTCTGAGTTGCCCCAGAATCTTTGTGAGTAGCCCTGTTGGCAACCCACAAGTCAGCAGCCCTTGCCAACTTCTTGGGATCAATTTCCTTAGAGTCAGCCAAGTGCTGTCTCAGCTCAGGAGAGCAGGCATCATAAATAGATTCCAACATAAACAGATTTCTCATACCTTAATAAATGTTCACTCTTTAACCCTTAACCCATCCATCTAAGTTTTTCAAACATTCAGTCACCCAGGTAGACCAAGGGGTACCATCATGCTTTTTGAGTGTTCTAAACCTCTTAAGATACTGATAAGTGGTCTTCCCAAATCTAGCTATCAAAGCTAGCTTCACGGTTTCATACTCCTATCTGTCTATATCCCCCAACTCCATTACCACATCAGCTGCAACAGGGGGTCGCCTAGAAAAAAGCCAAGGAATCAGCTGATTCCCTGTAATGTTTTGAATCCCATGGTTATATTCAAAAGCAGCCAACCAATCCAAAATATCAAGCTTAACCTCATACATACTTACTGCATCCTTGGGCATGTGAGGCCTCTTAGGACTGGAAGACATAGAGGACTCTGGGAGATAACCAGTTTCAAGAGACAGCTTTTTAATTTCAAGTGCATGATTCAACTCCATTTCTCTGAGTCTAAGCTCTTAGAGCTTTGTTTCAGTTTGAGCTTGGATTCTTTTAAATTCTAACTCCAGTCTCATCTTTTCAAGTGAGTCTAATTCAGGACATACGTTTGGACCTTATGGGGTCCCTGTGGTCAAAGGTTGAGGCCTATGAGCAGGTAGACAGGGCCTACATTCTGAGACTCTTCTGCCTCATCTAAATCATCCAGAATATTAGAGCTGGGCTCTGACATATTATCATCCTCATCAACATTTTCCACATTTGCTGCAGGTGTGGGGGTTTCAGACCCACTCCTTAGTCTTTGGTATTCTAACAACTTTTCTATCAATTCAACCTTTTGCCTTTTACAGTGATATTATTAGCTTTACACATATCTCTCAATTGATCAACAGTTAAAGTCACTAGGGTCTCCTGTCTGTAGCTTTCCATATCAGTCATGATAAAACAATTGCTTTACTAGTGTTGCTTAGCCTTGGGAGGATTATTTGAACAAAGGTAAAAATAGCACTCTAAATGTAACAAGTATACTTTATCCTCACCACTCTACACCAGTGTTAGGCAGAATCACCTGCAGTACCCTTGGGGAACACTACAGGCAATTAAGACTATAAGTGTCAGTACAATTTCAACTTTGGTACAAGCCTGTACTACACAGTTATGGTAATGTCAGCACAGCAGGAAAAGCCAAAGTGATGTGAAAGGAGCTGCTTCATTTCACATCACTTTGTCTTTTCCTGCTTGACATTACTACAATTGTGAAGCCGTAAGAGAGTTTTCTGGCACTGTCCTTCATTCAATTTATCTTAGGTCCCATCTCCCTTTTACAGCCTCGGATGAAGAGTCGGTTTAGACTCAAAACACGTGTCAGGCTACTTTGTAAATAAATCCATCGGACTTATAACCACATCTCTCTTCAATTACTTGCAACACATGCCTATATTGCACTCTTGGGTGCAGTGCGACTGAGAATTGCCCGTGCTCTAATTGTTTCCACAACAGTGTGTTGTACTTGGCAGTACTCCCACACCTCTCAGGCACCTGCAGCCTATGTGCACTCTTAATATTTATTCATACAAGCGCTGTGGTTTTGTGACTTTTTCTGCCAAACCTGTGTTTTTCCAATACATTTGTAGGCAGGGCAAAGGGTTTCAGTTAAATGCAACAAGCAATTCTTCTCAATGGGCCTGGGCCAAAGTCAATGGTTCAGAGTCTTTTGTATAGGGTAGCACAGTTCTGGTATATAACGGCTAAGTCTTTGCCACAGATTTTTAAAGGATTTGGCTAGGCGAAAAGTTTGACAAATGTTTAGGGAAGGACAAGCCTTCGTAGTTGATGAAAGTTTCACGCACTTTCTCGATGGCGGAAAAGATTTCCAGACCGCTTTTGCACAGTACCTTGTCAATGAAGAAAGCTGTAGCTGAGGCAGTTTTTATTTTTTTTATTTGTTTATGGTTCAATTACAAAAATGTAGACCCTTTACAAAATCATTTAAGAACATTAACAGCATGTTTACATTTACATTTTATATTTAAAATCACATTAACATTTACATTAGCAATCTTCTCTTATGGTAATTTCTCATAAAAAAGTTAGAATAAAAATATAACAGGAAAAAACGGAAAGGGGATAAAGGAAAAAGAGGAGACACAAACACAGAATCATAGGGCAAATAGTTCAATTTCTCACATAAAAGCCGAATATGTCAGCACATTAAAAGCTCCTGTCCAACTTTGTTCAGATTTACTCTACAAAAGTAAAAAGGACTAGGTTGATACAATGCTTGACCAACTGAAGCAACTTTAAACATCATAAAACATTACAACTTAAACATTTAGAAAATATCACAGCTGAATGTTTAGTATTCATTGATTATCTAGGGTAAGGAGCTCTTTTTCAATATGTTTGCGCAGGCTAACTAGTTAAAATATTAAAGGTTTATGCAAGCCTTGCATCATTCTTGCCCATAGAAATTGGAGACAGTCCTCATAGTCAATGTTTACAAATTTCATTAGTCGGTTTGTTCTCATAGACTTGAAATGGGGGCAACCAAGAAAAAGATGTTTCATGGTTTCAATGAGCTCATCGCATAAAGGGAAACGACATTTGCTTTGATCAGTTTTCTCTTTGTCATTCCATTTCATAGTTCTTTCCCTAGTGTGATATAGGTTAAGCCTGTACCATATATACGCTTTTCTAGTATGATTACATGTAAATAACACAATATGGCTGTATCTTGGAATACGTTGTTTGACAAATGCACCATATTCTTTGTACATTTTGTAAATTGTTATTCGATCTATAGTTAGACACCAATCCTGTTCGAAAAGCTTCTTTTTGACATAACCTGGACGCTGATGTACATCATCGATGGTGATAGACAAGGCATTCAATAGGTGTTGCATTTTAAGATGATATTGGGTAAAAAAGGCAGATGTGGGCATGTCCAACATGCTTTTCATATCTTCGTATAACAAGTTCTTGGGAGGGAAATGGATTTTTGCATAGTTGGAAAGTTGTCTCCATTTCCAACGTCCAGATAATGCCACAAGCCCAAGTTCGTGACGTATCACGGCATTCGGTACGGACATAGGTAAGTGCATTGCAGACTTTATTATTGTTCCCTGTAAAGAATCCAAGATTAAACTCAGGTCACATAAACATATATCAAGCGAGTATAAAATGACGCTTTCAATATTCAGCGTCAAGAAGTCAAGCATGGGTATAAATGAAAATTTGCAATATTTCGCATAGATCCTTTTTAGTTGGGACAGAAGGGGTCGAGTCTTATTTTTAATGAACTCTGTCCATACTTTAATTGAGTTTTGAGCTGAAAGATTATATCCAAGATAGATTGCACTTGTGACACTAGGAATTTGAGTTTTTATAATCTGCCAATGATATCCCTTACTATTTCGCTTTGGGCCAAATTTCATAATGGCCGTTTTTGCCGGATTTGGGGTTAAATTATGTGCAACTGCAAATTCCTCAAAAAGTAAGAGCTTTGTTTGCAGCCCCGCTGGTGTGGGATCGAAAATAATGATATCATCTGCGAACGCTACCCATTTCTGGCACAACGTGCCAACTTTAACAGAGATCAGGTTCAAAAGATTCCATTCCTTATCTAGGTCAGAGAGATACAGGTTAAAAAATGTAGCCTCAAGGTTGCAGCCTTGCTTAAGACCTATCAGTGTTGTAATTGGCATGGTCATTCTACCGTCAACTGAAATTTTTATTTTATATGAAGTATTAGTGTGCAACTTAATAAACCAGTACAGTAATAGAGTGGGAATTCCCATGTTCTTCATCTTATTCCAAAGAATATTACGTACAACATTATCAAAAGCCAATGTCATGTCGATCATGGCAATATACACAGGGCAGGAATTCTTTCAATTGTACCTGCTATCATGTGTGCCATAATAACAGCATTAAGTGTGGTACTCATGCCCTTCCTAAAACCTGTTTGATATTTCGAGTAAAGATTATTCTTCTCAACACATTTTTCGAGGTCATGTAAAAGCAGAATCGCAAACAGTTTGGCATCTGTGTCAATTAATGAGATAGGCCGATCATTCTGTGGTAAGGAAGGGTCGCCCTCTTTGAATATTGGAACAATGTTCGCAGTAGTCCATGATGGTGGAATGGTTCCCATATTAATAATAGCCTCAAATTTGGTTTTTAAGATCACAGTCCAAAATTCAGGGTCAGCTTTGTAGAGGCATGGCGGAAAGCCATCAGGGCCTGTTGATTTAGAATAAGAAAGTTTTGATATGGCCCATTTAATATCCTCAATTGACCATTCAAAGCGGGCTATCATACTATAACCCAGAGTACGTCTGGTTCAAATTTGAACTTTTTTGGAAGCTGGTATTTGGCTCTTATATAGTCATGCCATTCATACTCAGAGATACAATTAGACGTTGCCAACGCATCACTTTTATTGTCACTTTTAATTGTGCGTCAAATTGTTTGAGTGTCGTGTGACGTAATTGCTCTTATTAAGTCACAATTCTCTCTGTTGTATTTAAGAATACGGACATGTCTGAGATTCTGCTTATATACATGTAGAATTTGTATCCGCATGTTCCTACAATGAGCTACTCCTAAACCGCTTATCCTGAGTTGTCTCAATGCTTTATTTTTTTCCATTTTCAACAACTTACAGGTGGAATCAAAGGGGTGGGGGTGGTTCTTATTGATGTACTTTTTCCTAAAGAAAGTAAGTGCGTTATTGATCAATTCAGAATGCTGATTCATTAGCAGCAAATCTGATTTACTATGTTCATGTCCATGCAATCGCATTTGTTGCGAGACATGCTTAACAAATTGGTGACACAAGCCCTGACTCCGCCTAATGGATATTAGAGGGCAATCAATCTCTACCAAGGCCAAAACTGGCTCAATCGTTTGCACTCCAGTTTCAAGGTACAGGATATCCGTGCATGGTCACTGGATAGGATCTGACTGATTTGGAGTGGTGCAGTGAGTAGGTATAGGGTTTGAGTGACATATATGAAATCAATCATGGAAGTTTTCGATCCCCAGCCCATGTGATTTGTGACTTCATGTCATTGTTCACTACCATATCCATGTCCCAGTCACTTAGCAACTCTCTAAATTTTGCACCCCTAATACATGATAAGTAGGAGGACTTTAATGGTCCAAATTTTCTTGGATCTCTACAATAACAATTGAAGTCCCCGCCTATGATAATTTCCAGGGCTTGGTGTTTGCTGGATATGTTTTCTAGGCAAGCATCCAGTTCATCCAGCATTACTTCAATCGAGGATAATGCTGGATTCCAGTATAATGTCACTATTAAAATCGGAGGGTATTTTAGTGAGTTAATATTTAAGAGTACACCAAGTAAACTCGCCGATTCCCATATCCACTTGCCCTGGGATTTAACAGAATTATTGACTGCAATTGCAAGGCCTCCAGACGGTCGACCTTGTTGAGATATTTTTGCAGGCAAGCAGAACATTGAGAACCCAGGAATCGTAAAAGAGTCAATTTTCATTGTTTCCTGCAGTAAAATGATCATGGTTGATTATCTAGAGGAAGTGACGAGTACTATCTCATGAAGTTAGCATAGCCACATGAGTTCCAGGAAAGTACATTTAGATCAGTATTTTCGGGATGCTATGAGGCAGGAAGCGATGCTTTGGAACTCAATATTGCAGTAAGCATTGGTTTAAGCCATGGAAGACCTTTAGTGGTGGCTACAAGATTCAGTAACTCATGGATGTCACGGTCAGCACCAGTTTCAAGTTTTTGGGTACGCTCTCCTGTCGCCGATGTTTCTGCAACAGAAGAAGGGTTAAGGTATGCCAGAAAGTCATCCGCACTTGATTCAAATTCGAAGGTGGATACATTGAATTCTTCATTTTTTATTTCTGCCCTGTTAAACCAGAGAAATTTCAAGATCGTCTCAGAACTCAGGTAACATATAGCCCTAAAGTTATTAGTTCGAGCCATGGATACTCTCAAAATATCCTCTGATTTAACCATTCATAATTTGGGAAGACGAGAAAACAAAGCCAGAATGAAGGATCGGTTAATACGCTTGTCATCTGTAGAAATCTTGTCCCCCTCAAGCCCAATGAGATAAAGTTTTTATCCACCACTGGTGGTTGCTCAGATGTATTCTCTTCAATTCAGGGAGGAGGCACAGCGTCCGCCCTATCCATCTGCGGTGGATACAGTGATATCCCCTTGGTTAGTGTTTAAGCATTCAAAGAACCATCATGTATAGCTTTCCTCAGTATTTCAAGTGTTTCGTGATGGGAATTCGCTAGGTCTCTGCTATTATTGTTCTCAGGAATAGACCTACTAAGTGCCGGGCCATGTATGGAGATGCAATTAAGGGCAATTGTGGCTTTCGCCACATCAGTGTCAGATGTAAAATTGGTCCTGGGGTAGGAATTAGGTACCAGGACGGGCTCAGTATCAAGTTTAGATACCTTGCCTTTGCCATTGACAATATTTGAGATATTAGCATTACCGGGGGCAATTTTGTTTGAACTTGCATCTATACAAAGAGGTGCCTCAGTGCATACAGCACTAAATGTTTTTTTTGGAGGCACAATGAGATCATTGTTGATTGAGGGGACTTCAAGTGTGATATCTCTTCTGGTCGTGCAAATTCTACTAGAAATCGGAAAATAGTTGTTCAAGTTGATTTTAGCACTTTGGATGGAGACAGTATCAGGTGTATACCCAGATGTTCCAGGGGCTATTGCTTCAGGAGAGTCCAAAGGACTTTTGGATGATTTGATGATAGAAGCAGACTTACAGTTAACGGTCTTCGCAGACTCCACTATTTTTTTAAGAACGGGTTTGGTCATTTTGATTTTGGTTAATACTTTTGATTTCAGCTTTGGGGTGGGTATGAGCGCCTCTTGACTTTCTTTCAACAGTTGCTGTAAATCAATGCTTTCCTCGTCAGAAATTACTATCACAGTTTCCGATTTAACGTTCTGAAGGCCTTCAGATGGAGAAAGGCCAGGATTGTTGACTTCATTATTGCTATTCTTTTTAGATAGTGCATCCTTTCTCCTTTTTGCACATCTTTTCCCTGCTCTCAAGTGAGTCTTTTTAGCTCAACGTGACAGAAAGGAAAATTTCTCATCAGAATGAGAGCATTCTTGTTCCTTCTGTTGCTGCTCATTAAGTACTTTCACTAAAGTCGAGGGGCTATCAGGAGAATCAACCGGTTGAACTGACCTGGATAGTTGGGAAGCAATTGTTGCGTTCATTACCTCTACAGAGGTTTTGAGCTCTTTTATTTCATTATTGCAATTGCATGGCCAGATGGCAGGGGGGATGGTTAATGGCTGAATAAATGGAGCCAATGCCTCGTGACAATATTGAGTACCTTTTTCAAGTCGTGTTGGAACAGGATTAGTAGGGGTGTTTGATAGGGGTTGACGGTTAATAGATCTTATTAGCAGCAATTATAAACCCTTCGATCTTATCCATTTCAGAGCATAAATGATGTAGGATAACTTTGATATCTTTTAATTCCAGGTGGGTTAAGTTGTGGCCCTTATCCAGTAGATCTAATATTTTGATGATCCCTGGAAAGGTGTGTGGGGATCGCTCGTCTTTATCGTCAGTGGGGCTAGATCCTCCTGACATTACAGCTTGAGAGGGATTGATAAATACATCAGCCAAGTCAGAAGAGTATGAAGTGCGCGGTGGCGGCAATTCCTGATTGATATCCTGATGAAAATCCCTATTGGACTCATTAGTAAGACTTTGGTTGCATAATGGTTAATAGTCTACCAAGTGATTCCTTTTTGAAGAGCCAAAGGCAAGTGGTGTTAACGTGCCAATCGCTCGAGTCACCTGATCATCAAGAGCAGCCATGTTTCTCATGGTGAGGTCATACTGTTCGTTAGGCTATAGATTGGCCAATGGTGATTCTGAGCAACTTCTGAATACTTTGGTAGGTTGCCGTCGCGCTGAACTGCACGCATTCCTGTGCAAAGGAGAATCTGAGGAAATGGGGGTAGATGGATGACTCGCTTCAGTGGCGTGAATGATGGCTGCGTGAGAAGAGAAGCTTGTACAACCCGTAATCTGCACAGAAGTGCCTGAGGTGATTGCATCTAAAACTGCAGGCTCAATATATGAGGTGCGGTCGTGGCAGACAAGCGAGTCAATGCTAGTAGGCGTGAGGACGTTAAATCCTAAGTCATTACACCACTTGCTCCGCAGACCACTGGCCATGTTTAAAGATTGAGGTCAAGATTACCAGAAATTAACAGGTAAAAGCAAAAAAACAGGGGAAAAGAATAAGATACTGCTAGTTAATTAACAGTGTATTGGAGTGGATAAATTCACACATACAAGTGAGCAAAAAACAAGTCCACAGAGGCAGGGAGAGTGAGAAAGGAACAACTCACCCTGCTGTAGTGGACGCGAGCACCAATTAAGTTTGAACTATGGTAAAGATGAGTCAGATTTTATATTTAACCAACACACCAACGACCAGCGAACAGCAAACAGCGCTACTTAGAGCGCGTACTTTGATCTGTGCGTGTAGATGCGTGCGCAGGTCATGTAATGAAGGCTTCTGGGTAGGGGGGGTGGAGCCACCTACACAAATACAAATATATGCTATATTAATAACTTATATAGGTAAGGTAAAGGTCCTTAAGTCCTTATGATATATGAAGCAGTGTATACCATACAAGTCCAATTGAAAGGAGGTTGAAGGCAGGCAAAGACAAGTTTGTCAATCTCGCAGCGTCCGGAGCAGCGTTGTCTGACAGCAAACATTGCTACTTAGAGCGCGTACTTCGATGCGCGCGCAGATGCGCATGCAGGTCAGGTAATGAAGGCTTCTGGGTGGGGGCGGAGCCACCATACAAGTCCAATTGAAAGGAGGTTGAAGGCAGGCGAAGACAAGTTTGTCAATCTCGCAGCGTCCTGGAGCAGCGTTGTCCGACAGCAAACAGCGCTACTTAGATTCCGTACTTCGATGCGCGTAGCTGAGGCAGTTGTTCCTGGCAGTTCGAGCAGATCTCGCTGTTCCTGAGCTTCAGTCGTGGGGACAAGGAGGAGGACATCGGGAGGTTCCTGCACTGCCCAGGGAAGAGGCCAAAACCTGTAGCAAGATGTCGGATTAAGGTGTGAGTGCCTTAAAGTCCACAAGCTGGTTTCCTTCCCTCTGGCTATCTGGTTTTCAGCAGCACTCTGATGAGAATTCCACTATATGGGGACGATGTCCAGGTGGCTTGCGAGTTGGTTGTTCCCACCAAACTCAAGGGAAGAAGGTAACCTTGAAGGGCTTCTCTGTCATCAGAGTTTCAGGCAATTCAGACCTGCAGCAGGGCTTCAGTGGTCATCCAGGAGTTGCAGCAGTCCTCTTCCTTCCTCTCCTCTTTTGTTCCAGTGGCCGACTCTGCTTTACAAGTCCCAGAGACCTGCTTTTAAACAATTTTCCCCCATTCATTCCAGCCTGGCTGTCAATCACACAGCATGGTGGCTGTCCTTGCCGGACAGCCAGCCGACCAATCACGCCAGAGTGCATTCATGTCTCCTAGGAGACTAAGCACAGGGAGTTTCGGGCACCTCGCTCACATCCTGTCCACTCCAGACACTCAGGTGCCAGAGGAGGGCTTCAGCACTGAAGCCCTCCAAAGGCCAACAAATAAAAGGTCCAAAACTGGTTTAGCGCGCAGAGAGAAACACAAGAAGGACCTTTCCTAAAAGAAATGGCGAAAAAAGATGACCGGAGTCTGTTTTTACAGATAGGTCTTGGATATTGAAAAACATGGCTCACCTGATTTTTAGCTACCGTTGTTAGCAGTCGGGAAAAATCATGGTAGTTTGATCTAAATCACTGCCAACAGCTATTTAAAGTAGGAAAGGGTAACACTTTACTGTTACATGAGAGTTTTTACTCAGGGGAAACTAAGCAACCCCTCCAGCACTCTATCGGAAGATAGTGTGAGTTGGGTCAGTAAATTTAAAGAGACTAGTAAAGTCAATTTAAATGTACATGCTCTGGGAGACAGTAGTCAGTCCTAGATAAGGTACTTACACCTTGGGGAGTCTAAAAGACACCCCTGTGTCACTGCACTGAAGGTGCTGTGTGACACACAGAAAAAGATGATGCCATGGAGTTTGTTTAAAACATCATAACCAAAGAACACAAAAGTAAAACACACATCAAAATACATGAACAAGTGGGTAAAAAAAGGCTCACACTCTTTCCAGATAAAAAATCAAATCCCAGAAATTAGCACATATTGAGAATTCTCCCTAACAATAACACATCATCAGTGGTGAGTTTTTGTCAATGCTGTGGGCAAAGTTACTCCTATTCAACAGACAAGTACATATAACCTCTTCAACAACTGACAATCAGGCAGGTTTATCGAAACAGGTCATTGTTGTTGGGAAATATGCCAACATTGTGCACCTACCACTGTAGTGGGTGTATTAGTGTCTGTGCAACTTCTCTCTTCGGTAACAGGTAAAATGCTCACTGTCATGGTAGAATTAGACAATATTTTTGCAGATCTCATTTCATAAGGTTTTTAGAGCAAGTAGCATGAGCTTTGGGGCACTTGTGTGCTTTGCCTGGCATTGTAGGGGGGGAGACAATGATTTGTACTACTATGATGTATGGCTGAGATGTACTTTCAGTGCATAGACATTAATAAAAAATCTGTTCTTTTGCTACCTTGAATGGGAGAAAAGATGGTAAGCTGCAGGTTTTCCCCAGGACAACGCCTCCTCGATAGTATTGCTTGCCAAGTTCCAAAGTTAGGAGGCCCTCTGTGGCTCCTGTGTCCCCAAGTAGACCACAAGCAGAGCACTTTCCTTAACCACTTCCATGAACCCCGCCACACTCTGTGCTGTGCCGGTGGTTATGTAGAAACAAGCTGCAGCTCAGATATGGGCAAGAGACAAAAGACTCTGCAGCAGCCCCACAAGCAAACCACTTTCATTCACCACTTCCACGAACCGCAGAAAACACATGACTCTGTCAAAGATTATTAACCCAGAAGCACACATGAATATAGGAAACTCAGGACATTTACTGAAAGGTCCGAGCTTTTACAAGTCTGTGGGGCCACCGTAGATTAGATACTACAAAGTCGACAGGAAACAGTGATATCTATGTAATTACTCACAAGAGGTCGTTCTCACTGCATGGTCTTTGGGGCTGCTGTTCTATGTTAATGTGCTGGAAGGTAGGGCATCATGGCACTTTCAAAATATTCCATGCTTGTGAAATCTAGCATGTGGCTTGCACACCCTCATGGATGGTGTGTTGCTGAACAGTAAGACATGGTGAATTTATTTGGCTAAATCCCTCATCCCCTGAATATTTGACAATTCATACTAGCAAAACGTATCTGAACTGCTTCAGTATCCCCCCCTTAAACTGTGGCCACCAGGGGTTCCCGAATTCTGGTTGGTGGTTTTGTGGTTTGTGCTGAGAGATGTCTCCAAGGTGATGTTAAATATGTATACAATTGGAATTGGTTATTCTCAGCAGAAATAACACGTTTCTAAATCTGATGTCAAAGAGGTAGTCCATTAAAATGGTCTTTGATTGAGACAAAGGTAGAAAATAAAAACAGGATTTGTTTGAGCAAGAGTTAGGCTATAACAACAGATTTTAGTTTAGAAAGGGGTAGTTATACAATTAGAAGAAGTATTTGGTTGAGGCCAATATGGAAAATTAAATTATGATTTGTTTCATGGAGGGGTAGAAAAATAAAATAGCCTCTGAATGAGGGAGAATATAATGAGGATGGCATATAATGAAATATTTTATGCCATCTTTTCATGACTATTAGGGGATGAGAGGATCTCAGTGTGTATGAAATGCAAGAGATAATACTAAGAGTGTATTGTGTGTATATTATTCAGATTTATATAGAGCTTTTGACAAAGTTCTGTACAATAATTACTGTAAAACGGTACAGTTCAAGTTATGGTAAAACAAATGCAGGTAACAGGAATTTTAAATTTGGGAGGATGAAATATGATACAATTTTAGACCATGCTACAGATACGGTAGGATGGCTAGGGGATGATGGGCAAGGGACGGGCAGGCCTTAGTTTAGGGGCAACAGGAGAGAAGGAACAAAAACTGAGAAAAAGCACAGTGGGGAGGGAACAGTAAGACGAAAGAAATTGGAAATGGAGGGAGATTAAAATGAAGGTAAAGATGGGTAATATAGGGGACAAGACCATAGGGACCTTAATACATCATGCCGAGAAAGTGAAAGGAGAGGCATGAGTCAAAGTGAAGGAGGGAGATAGCATGTGGGAGGGTGAAATATAGGAGCATAGTGGTTGTTAGAAAAGAAGAGAAATAGCTGTGTTATAGATAGAGCAAAGGGGTTTGAGGTAAGTATGTGGAAGACCAAATGGAACAGAGGAAAAGTAATCAATGTAATAAATATGGGAGAAGATGAGCAAATATATGAGACTCTTGGTTGCATGGAAGGAGAGAAATTAGTAAGCACAGCGATGGATGAAAAGGAAGAAGTGACAAATGCAGGAAATTGTGGAAGTTATGAGGTAGAACAAAAGCATCGAGCTTATGACCTGAGGAAGAAAAGGGAAGTATGTGGGGGAAAAGAGATGGGCAGTAAGAAGATAAGGGGGGGATGCAGCAGTAAAGTAGAGAATCACAGTGTTGGAGTGGTTGAGGTGAAGAAAGTGGGAGTTCCTCCAAGATTGTATGGCAGTAAAACTGTATAGATGCTATAGTAGAGAGAGTTGGGGAGAGGGAAACAAAAAAGCTAATTTGTCAATCATAGGTGTAAAAGTGTTACGAGAGCCCAAAGGAGCCAAGAAAGGAAGAGAGGCAGAAAGTAAAAAGAGAGAAAAATGAGGGGCCAAGAACATAAACTTGAGGGATGCCGAACAGTAATGGACATGAAGGGGAAGACTGGCCAGCCCAAGAGGCAGAGCAGTTGCAGTCAGACAGATAGGACAAAAACAATATTGAACCACCTCAGAGACCAAGGGAGGCCAAACAAATTGGAGAGTAGGGTGGTCCACTGTGTTGAATTCAGCTGAGAGATCTAGAAGTATGAGTATAGAAAAATGTTTGTTATGTCATGCAGTGAGTAAAAAGATAGTACTTTGTAGTAGAGATGTTCTTGAGAGGTTAGCTGGGCAAAAGCCAGATTTATAAAGAAGACGTATATAGTGATGTGCGAGAAATGCAGAGATGTGGCTGTTGATAACTTTTTCAAGAAGTTTGGAAATCAAAGAGAGAAGTGAATGATTGTGAAATGAAATGAGAGTGTAGGACTCAGGGAGGCTTTCTTGAGAAATGGTATGATAGTTGCGTGTTCAAATGAAGCAGGAAAGGTAGAAGGAGAGAGAAAGAGATTAAACAGACAGGTAAGGTAGAAGAGAAGGATAGATGATATTAATAAAAGACAAGGGAAGTGAGTTCAAGAGTTGAATCTTTTCTGCCAGCATGAGAAAGGAGGAAGGCAGTATCAGGGCCAATGTTTTGTAAAAATACACAGTACTAATTGTCAGATGTGAAGACAAGGTTTTAGAATCATTTTGAGACAAGAGATGACATTCATTGGTTGTAAATGAAAACATTGTGCAACCCCTTATCTCAGGGCCGTATTTCCCAGCTGTGCCTGCTTTCATTCTGTGGATAGTCTGTATGTGTTCTGCCAAATAGTGCCCAATATTCCTCCCTGTAATCTGTATAATTTAGTCCCTAATTTCACTATATGGTCCTAACAAGTTATTTTGTCATTGAATCTTAGGCAGAGATAATCAAATTTGTTGCAAACCTTGAGTAAGTGACCGTCCAGGCATATGCTCAGGGCAGGATTCTTTTTCCTTTAAATACATAGGGCCTCATTACGACCCAGGCGTTAAGGGTTAACGCCGTCGTTAACCCTTAACGCCTGATTCTGATTTTAACGGCTGCTTTTAGCAGCCGTTAAAATCCATGGCGCTAACCCGCCATGATGCTAATTACGCCACCGTAATTTACGGTGGCGTAATTAGCGCCTTCCCCACTCCCATTATGCCCTATGGGGCAAAAATGGGAATGGGGAAGGGAAAATGGGAAATGGGGATTTACCGCGCCACTCACCTTGGAATGGGGCGGTAAATCCGCCATCCACCATGGTGTAAACATAGTTTACACCATGGTGGTAAAGTTGGCGTACTTAGCGCCTGGGTCGTAATGACCCCCATAGTATTTGCCACTTTACCAAGTTCACTTTAAGCCCCCTTTCTGTCATATAGTTTGAATACCCATCAACCAAAAATAGGGATTATGGAGTAGGTCCTATTAGTACTGCATCATCTCCATAACTAAAGACCGGACGTCTCCTCCTGTCACATCTTGGAACATCAGCCTTAAAGGTACTTCTCAAGAGATTTGGCACATAAATTAAATATCAGAGGGGCCAAAACACACCCTTGCTGGACCCCTTTTCTCACCTTTATTTCTCGTTAAGTTCCCACCCAGAGCATAAAGTACCCATACCATACAATTTTCATGAACAGTCACAATTGCTTGCAGAAAGGGAGCTGGCACGCCCATTCCCTCAGCGTTTCTGATAGGCAGTTCCTGTCCATATGGTTGAAGGTGGAGCCCCGATCAATGAAGGCCACATAGACAGGAACGCCATTGTCTTCACATACTTGGCAATGATCAAATAAAGATTCAGAACCAAGTAAATCGTACCGGTTTATGTCCTGAAAGCAAGTTGGGTGTTTGTTGTCCCCTCCCCATTCTTCAAATATTTTCAAGAGGAGTCCTATTCATTACACCGGATGATCACTGCCCCTCTTGATGGTGAGTTTGCAACTCCACAGATCCAGAACCCATTGCATCAAAGATACACGTCATTTTCCATACCCTTAACATATTTACATTGCCACATCCATCCTGGTCAGTTGTCAAATTATAGACTGGTAACAAGATATATTCTCCAGCAAACCATTGCTCAATATAAAACTTCCCAATTTACATAATGTTTGCACAAACCCTTCTGTATCATTCAAACCATTTACATTAGTGTATTTCATTCATATTCAGTATCCTTCCAGAGATTGTACACATTTCTCTATTCATCCTTTACATCTTGAAGTAATGGATTGTTCAATCACTGTTCATTGGAGATTTTGATATTGGTGTTTGGTATGGTCCAATTGTTGTTGATGGATAAATGCCATTTCAGGCATGAGATCTATATTTTCCTTAGATGAAAAGTGATATTCCTTTATTGTGACCCTTGTAAAATAATCTGCTGGGCCGATTAATGCAATAAAATACATTATCTAAATTGTAGTTCGGAGAGAAAAATAGGTATTTGCCTTTTCAGGTGGTGAAAGGTAAAATCATTAGAAGTGCTAGCATGTGGCCAGGAAGCACGTCCACCACATGAGGCATGGCACCATAATGCCGGACCTCCAGGAAATTGTCCGATATTTTTAGCTTTCAGTTATTTGTATGTCTGTATAATCATTGTATTATAGTATGCCTCATTTCAAAGCAAAAAGAGGCAGTGCATATAACGGGAAATGGTCTGTCCATATATTAAAATTCCTATATTGATGCATTTCTGTGTGTTATCAATTTTCAATAGTTTGTCAGTCCCAATATCAAATTCCTCCAATCTTGTGAAGTATCGTCAAATTCAAAGAAATGTTCAAAAGGACAGTCTCTTCTTCAGTGTTTGTGGATGAAAACAACTGTCATCTTGAAGCATGGTCGTTTTGGTGTCTGTGGGGGTCATTACGAGGTAGGAGGTAACCATGCCGCTATTAGTGGCATGGCTACCCCCTTACCGGCTACCGGGTCCGGGTTCCTTGAATGATGAATTACCGGGCCATTCCGACCTTGGAGGGCCCGGTAATTCCCGATTCAAGGAACCCATCCCCATTCCCATTTGAGCCCCCAGAGGGCTCAATGGGAATGGGTAGGATGCTAACAACGGGCCCGTTAATAACGGGCCCGTTGTTAGCACCCTGGTCTGCCCGCGGGACCCGCTAAGGGCGCCTGGTAAAATCAGGCGTCCTTAGCGGGTTCCCACGAGCAGACTCGTAATGGGGCGGTAAGGGTTTGAGGGCTGTGGCACCTTTACCAGCGCCGTTAACCCCTTACCGCCAAGTTCATAATGACCTCCTGTACCTTTAGTACAAAGGGTTATGTAGATGTTCTAGAAATTCTATTTTGCTTTCATCACTCTTCATTGGGGACTTTGCTAGTCAAACCATACCTGTAATTCATGAAGATTCTCCTTTCTCCTCCCAAAACAGGAAATCATTGTCATTATATATCCACCAGAGGGATGTATTTCTCCGAAATACCATTTCGCCAGAGAGTACAATTACAGTCTAAAATTAAGTTAACTTGGCTATGCTCAGTGGAAAATTTGACAAAATTCTTGTTCCTTTTATTTGAGTGCACGTACGCATCAGATGTTAACATAAAATGTTTTTTTATGAATTATATCATCCCTGAAACTATTCACTTAAGTCTCCAGTATTCTGTGCATTATGTAGGGTTTAAAACAATATTGTCACCACCTCTTCCTACAGTCTAATGGTTTGTTAAAGGAATGGTTTGGTCAGAAATGTGATTGTCGCTATGGTTTGGCCATGTGTTTTTAATAAATATGCGATCGATCGTACAAACATTTCCTATGCACCTTACCTGAGTTTTCGTCTCTTGAACACAAGCCAAATCAGGCAGATAATCTTATCACTTGCCGCATCGCCCTGGG
Source organism: Ambystoma mexicanum (assembly GCF_040938575.1). Classification (NCBI taxonomy): domain Eukaryota; kingdom Metazoa; phylum Chordata; class Amphibia; order Caudata; family Ambystomatidae; genus Ambystoma; species Ambystoma mexicanum. The sequence goes on along the minus strand of NC_090941.1, from coordinate 448,805,153 downwards.
TGACCTGCGTTTGCGGCACTAAATCATATCCCCCGCCCCTGAGCCTGACATCACTAGATGCGTACCGCCCATTTCTGAATGCCAAAGCACCTCTCGTTTCAACATTCTCTGCTCCTCAGCTAATGACGTGTCGCCATGGAAACGGCCAGTAGCCTCTTTCCTAGATAAGTATAAACAGACGGTTTCACAACACACAACAGCAGATTTTCTATTCCATTCCTCTCACTGTATTTCTTTGAGTATTTTGTGACTCGTTTTTGTGCTCCCTTCGTTGCTTGTAGCCCATGTGAACAGATACCAGTACCACCGCTATGAATTATTTTCGTTTGTTTACCACACAATGGCAACAATAATGACCTACCTGTACATTCTGAGGAGGAATTACTGGAAAGAGAAGCTGCGTAAACGATGGGGATTTGGACAACAGTTGAGCGGGCGTTTCAACAGATGAAGAGCCTGGGCCTAGTCGCATGGTTGGTGTTTCCACTTGGTGTACCTGCAATCGGTGTGCGCTAATGCCAACCGAGGAGGAGAACTGCTGCTGCCGAGAAAACTCTGGATGCTTGTCCTACATATCGCAAGGCGATCCACAGCCGCAATGCGTTACCGAGCTGCCAGACTTCACGGCAGTCTGCCTCACTCGGTCCGTGTTGAGGGTTTTGATGGTGCTTATGCGCGAACTTCGCGCAACAGTTCGGCCTCGTAATCCAAGTAACGAGTAAGTATAGTCTGGTTTTGATGTCAGTTAGGCCACCACTATTTCATGTTTGTCCCCTATATTCTCATAACTTCAATATATCATTGTCATATCAGTTTAGTCTTGCAATTCTCTAGTAAAAGTTGCATAAAAGTCATTCGATATTGTGCAGTGTCTAGTTAGCATTTGTGCTGGCAATAAGGCCATCGGATACAAGATTTGTCATTGAAAACTAAGGTTTAATACACTTATCTTGGTCAATTAAAAACAGTTTGTATCTTTCTCTTTCACAGGTGGTATCGGCTGGTGGGCTATCGTTCGTACACATGGTGGCTTCATGGGAGGCTTGGACACCATGTTCGACGAGTAATACCCACCTGTGTCGTTGGTGCCATTAGACAAACTTTCCCCAATGACAGCGGTCAGTACAGGGGATTTTCCCTCGCTGAGCTGCAACCAGACCTTTACAATGTTTAGTATTTTTGTGCCATCAAAATAAGAAACCAAATAAAAACACAACATATTTTTTATCAATGGTTGTTTCATTTTTTAAGTGAATCAAGTGTGTCTCCATTCCGCAGTGTTCCGGTGCCTTGTCTGCATGCCTCCCGGCCCATCCATCTCACCCCCCACTATCAACGGCAGTTCGCACCAGTGGATGTGCACTGGAAAGGGTGCTGGCAGGGGTGGGAACGGCCAAGGTGCCAAGCAACATGTACACTTCAAAAGGTATCTTACGCCCAGGGGCCATACTTCACATGGCCTCCTCAGACCCCGTGTCTCCAGGCAGGCTCCCCTGAAGCAGACCACGCCCCTGCAATCCACATAAGTGTGTCTCCATTCAGCAGTGTTCCGGTGCCTTGTCTGCATGCCTCCCGGCCCATCCATCCCACCCCCCACTATCAAAGGCAGTTCGCACCAGTGGATGTGCGCTGGCAAGGGGTGCTGGCAGGGGTGGGAACGGCCAAGGTGCCAAACAACATGTACACTTCAAAAGGTATCTTACGCCCAGGGGCCATTGCTCACATGGCCTCCTCAGACCCCATGTCTCCAGGCAGGCTCCCCTGAAGCAGATCGTGCCCCTGCAATCCATATAAGTGTGTCTCCATTCAGCAGTGTTCCGGTGCCTTGTCTGCACGCCTCCCGGCCCATCCATCCCAGCCCCCACTATCAAAGGCAGTTCGCTCCAGTGGATGTGCGCTGGCAAGGGATGCTGGCAGTGGTAGGAACAGCCAAGGTGCCAAACAACATGTACACTTCAAAAGGTATCTTAGACCCAGTGGCCAACCTCACATGGCCTCCTCAGACCCTGTGTATCCAGGCAGGCTCCCCTGAAGCAGACCGTGCCCCTGCAATCCACATAAGTGTGTCTCCATTCAGCAGTGTTCTGGTGCCTTGCTTGCACACCTCTCGGCCCATCCATCCCACTCCCCACTATCAAAGGCAGTTCGCACCAGTGGATGTGCGCTGGCAAGGGGTGCTGGCAGGGGTGGGAACGGCCAAGGTGCCAAACAACATGTACACTTCAAAAGGTATCTTACACCTAGGGGCCATTGTTCACATGGCCTCCTCAGACCCCGTGTCTCCAGGCAGGCTCCCCTGAAGCAGAATGTGCCCCTGCAATCCACATAAGTGTGTCTCCATTCAGCAGTGTTCCAGTGCCTTGTCTGCACGCCTCCCGGCCCATCCATCCCACCCCCCACTATCATCGGCAGTTCGCACCAGTGGATGTGCACTGGAAAGGTTGCTGGCAGGGGTGGGAACGGCCAAGGTGCCAAGCAACATGTACACTTCAAAAGGTATCTTACGCCCAGGGGCCATACTTCACATGGCCTCCTCAGACCCCGTGTCTCCAGGCAGGCTCCCCTGAAGCAGACCACGCCCCTGCAATCCACATAAGTGTGTCTCCATTCAGCAGTGTTCCGGTGCCTTGTCTGCATGCCTCCCGGCCCATCCATCCCACCCCCCACTATCAAAGGCAGTTCGCACCACTGGATGTGCGCTGGCAAGGGGTGCTGGCAGGGGTGGGAACGGCCAAGGTGCCAAACAACATGTACACTTCAAAAGGTATCTTACGCCCAGGGGCCATTGTTCACATGGCCTCCTCAGACCCCATGTCTCCAGGCAGGCTCCCCTGAAGCAGACCGTGCCCCTGCAATCCATATAAGTTTGTATCCATTCAGCAGTGTTCCGGTGCCTTGTCTGCACGCCTCCCGGCCCATCCATCCCAGCCCCCACTATCAAAGGCAGTTCGCTCCAGTGGATGTGCGCTGGCAAGGGATGCTGGCAGTGGTAGGAACGGCCAAGGTGCCAAACAACATGTACACTTCAAAAGGTATCTTAGACCCAGTGGCCAACCTCACATGGCCTCCTCAGACCCCGTGTATCCAGGCAGGCTCCCCTGAAGCAGACCGTGCCCCTGCAATCCACATAAGTGTGTCTCCATTCAGCAGTGTTCTGGTGCCTTGCCTGCACACCTCTCGGCCCATCCATCCCACTCCCCACTATCAAAGGCAGTTCGCACCAGTGGATGTGCGCTGGCAAGGGGTGTTGGCAGGGGTGGGAACGGCCAAGGTGCCAAACAACATGTACACTTCAAAAGGTATCTTACACCTAGGGGCCATTGTCACATGGCCTCCTCAGACCCCGTGTCTCCAGGCAGGCTCCCCTGAAGCAGAATGTGCCCCTGCAATCCACATAAGTGTGTCTCCATTCAGCAGTGTTCCAGTGCATTGTCTGCACGCCTCCCGGCCCATCCATCCCACCCCCCACTATCAAAGGTAGTTTGCACCAGTGGATGTGCGCTGGAAAGGGGTACTGGCAGGGGTGGGAACGGCCAAGGTGCCAAACAACATGTACATTTCAAAAGGTATCTTACGCTCAGGGGCCATTGTTCACATGGCCTCCTCAGACCCCGTGTCTCCAGGCAGGCTCCCCTTCAAGGCGGCCCCGCTCCTGCAGTACAATTAATACCACGACATATACACGTCATTCATTCTGTAAAACATCTCTTTTTGGTATTCTTTATAAACCACTTGATATTTACCATGAGAACATCTGTCAGTGTGCTACGTGTGAAAATCTCCCTGTTCTCCTGCCACTAATTACTCTGCTTGCTGAATCTAACTGTTTGTTGGTCAAGGTAAGGGCATGTATCCTAATCATATCTCCTTTGTTTGTAAATGTTATATCTTTTTCGAAGTAACGTACTCAGTAGTGCTATGTTAATTTGTGTCATTGCTATTGATTTTAGTATCTTTTGTTATGTTATCGATATATCAATTTTCATCAATGTCAATTGGCATGGTATTGCATCCTTCGCGTAGCGTGTCTATAGTATAAGCATGTTTCCTTTTCATGCACGATAGAACATTCGAGGGACGATTAACGTGTTCTGATTTTCAACACATCAATGAATTGTTTGTGAAATTTATCCTATAATACAACCGCCCACGCTGCACTGGTTTTCCTGTGGTGCCCAAAAGAAAGCGTGCAATGAACAATGTGTGGTCCAATTCCTTCTTTCTCACATTTTTATGCAAAATAAATTTTGCATAATGTTGACCTTTATTTTGCAGAATTTACAACAATGCCTGCATGTTATATTTTCGGTTGCCCTTCCAAGACCCATGACAAATCCAAAGGCATTACAATGCATGTATTCCCTAAGACTGTTGATCGAATCAGAGAATGGGTCAGACATTGCGGATATCCACCGGAAGAGCTTGAAAGTAGACTCAAACAAGGCTTGGAGGACAAGAGGGGTCATCGATACCGCATCTGCAGCCTGCACTTCAACCCGGATATGTACGACACATCCTTGTACACAAAGAGGAATCAACTGAGAAGGACTCCAAAATTGCTACCAAACGCAGCAGGTAACAGGTAATGTTACCTAGCTATTCTGTTCCAGACTGGTTTTAGCACAGAATTCTAGATAATGTGATCATATTTTCGCAACGTATCATTGCTTTGCAAAATGTTTTTCGTGGTTTGATATTGATATGTACCTTTGTCGTCTTTCCATATTGTGTGTGCAGTTTCCAATATTTTCATCTTTATTAATGCAAGTACTGTGTTTCAGGGAGATGCTGAAGCATCCACTACAATAACAACATCCCTCCTAGTAGATCTGGTGCCAGTGGTATGGGTCTCCATAGTTTAATTGGACGAGATAATCTGATCATATTTACATATCGTGTAATTGTTTTGCCCAATGTTTCTTTCGTACTTTACTATTGATATGTACCTTTGTCGTCTTTCCAAATTGTGTGCCCAGTTTCCAATGTTTTCGTCCTTAGTAATGCAAGTACTACGTTTCAGGGAGATGCTGAGGCGTCCTCTGCAATTACATTATCCCTTGTAGTTGTTCAGGAGCCAGAGGTAGGCGTACTGACAGTACCATCTAAAGAAAGAAAGTCGGTCTAATTGTATGTCTAATGCAAATGACTTATTTTGTATTGATACAATCTTTTGTAGGGATGTATACAAGATCCGTATATTGAACCAGAGACACGTGGATCAGAGTGGGTGCACCAGCTTGCTGATGTTGATGTTAGAGTAAAGAAGGTTTCAAAGAAAAGAAATACAAATAAGGTTAGTTATAAACACTTTATAATGATGGCAATTGTTTTGTGCTGAGGCCTTCATTATATGTTTTTTTAATGTAAATTGTACAACACTGTATGTAGGATTTACACTGAACATCCCTTTTCCCATCTGTCCTGTAGTTGCCCGATGGAGTACGGACTATGCAGACACAGACAGCGATACAAATGACAGATGCTGCTTGCCAAACTGTTTTCATCATGGATGAACTATTAATTGAGGCGCTGCGTGTTCACACTCGAGATGCCTATGTCCAATGGCCAGAAAATGAATTTAATATGACCGGCGATTCCAGCAAAGTGTTTTTGGACCATTGCTACAATGCGCCAGCTCAACCATAGGAAGGCAAATTGAATTTATAGATGATAGTTTAACATTACTAGATGAGCACTTGACACAATCGCTACCCGCAAAAAAAATGCCCCCTAAAAAACAGTCCACATTGATGTTTTCTCCTATCCATGGTCAAGTAACAGATGTTAAAATAACATAGACTGAAGCATCAACACTATTGACCGATAAAACAGACAAAGATATCGACTATAGTATGTGCAGTTTGGCTGATATGTCCACAACGGTTCAGTCCGGAAAAACAGTGTTGCCAGATGACAGTCTAAGAAAAGAAGCCAAATACATTGTATTCAACAGCAGCTTGATGGAGCTTATAAAGATGCTGAACTGTGTGCATTCAGTGCAAGGGGAAGTATGTGGGAAGCCATTGGTGAGCGTGACTCTTCTAACAAAAGGCAGTAACCTCAAAATAAATGCCACATAAAACATTTTCATAGTCCGCTCAACCGATGCTGGGGAAACTGCCAGCTGGCAATCTACTGTGTGCATCAGCTTTACTTTTCAGTGGCTCTAGTTTCATGAAGTTATCCAGTTTCTTTCGGTTTGTGGGACTACATTTCATTTCTAAAACACAATACTACAAATACCAATGTGAATATCTATTCCCTGCCATTAGTGAAGCTTGGAAAATTGAACAATTGGCTATTCAAAGTACGTTCTCTGACAAACGGTTCAGGCTAGCCGGCGATGGACAGTTTGACAACCCAGGATTTTCTGCTAAGTACTGCACCTACCATTTTCAGGACATGGAAAGCAAGAAAATTGTGAGTTTGGTGGTCGTGCAGGTGTCCCAATGTAAATCATCAGTGGCTATAGAGAAACTTGGTTTTATAAAATCAATGGAAGATCTACAATCGAGGGGAATGCAAATCAACCTCATAGCCACGGACAGACACGTTTAAATAGCCAAGACAATGAGAGAGCAGTATCCAAATATTAAACATCAATTTGAAATATATCGCATATTGCAAAATCAATAAATAAAAAAATCTCGTCTGCAGGGAAAAAAAAAGGTTTTGAAAGTATTTCACAATGGTCCCAGTCTTTCAGCAACCATCTTTGGTGGAGCTCCAAAACATGTGATGGGTCTGTGGAAATTCTACTGGAAAAATGGCGCTCTCTAATGCACCACTGTTCCAACGTTCACCACTGGACAGGAAACCAACATTTCCACCAATGTGAAGTGGTTGATCCCATCTTCACCTCCACACAAAGCCCTTGAGAAGATTGTGTTTGATAAAACTCTATCAAGAGATCTGAAGGGACTCACAGAATTCTGTCACACTGGAGATTTGGAGATGTTCCACAATATGTGCCTAAAGTGCAGGCCAAAGAGATTGCATTTCAGCATCCAAGGGATGAAAGCGAGGACTTTAATAGCGGTATTAGCACATAACGAGAATGTAGGCCGGGAACAATCTAGGACTGCAGGAAACTTAGGGATGATTTGCTACAATATGGCCTTTACGAAAAGAAGCAAAACATGGGTTGTCAAACCAGTAAATGAGGTAATTGAATTCGATTTTTTGAAATATCTTATTGTTAATGTCGTCGAGATGCATACTCATGGAATTGCACACAAATCTGTTCAGAGCACACATACATTGCCACCAAACATTGCCAACGTGCCATGTCCATACAGAGAAGAGCTTGTTAAATCGTTCAAAACACAGTATAAATGATTACCATTTGTTTTTATTTTTGCACTTTTTTTTATAAACTGTACAAATAAAGTATGCGATTTGTCTTTTGAAATCTATCCTCTTAGTCATTTTATTAAACAATTTTTTTTACAATTATTACGATTGCTTTGACATTTCACAGTTTAGTCGAGCTACTGTGGGACCTTCATTTTTCGTGTTAATGACCAATGGATAACAGTGCGTTAGAATCTTTGGGTTTTGGCAGTTGCCTTGACATAAAGTTCCTGCAAAAAGCTGAATATCTGTCCTAGAAAAGGTATTATACCCAGGGCACAAAACATTCTAGGCATACAAGAAGTACTGACTGTGAAAACATGCCATGGGGTAGGAGGCCATAAGATAAGCAGAGGTGGGAATAGGGGGCATTCTGTCATTGACAAATTTCACCTACAGCTCAGCAGCGCCACGAACAACGAGCAATGACAGCCCCAATTTCCTGTGCCCGTGCTTCGAAATTCATGTTATCAAGGATGCGTTGACAGTAAGAATGTATGTTCATTGTGAGTGAAGGTCACAGCTTTTAATTTTTGCTTGGGAGCTGGGAGGCCCACGTGTCCCGCGCACAGTATAAGGTTCTTGACCTTCAAAGGCAGGGACCATTCCGAAAGGGATTGAATTGAAGGGGGGGGTGTAATAACATTTGATATGATAAGGTTGTCCATTCCGAAACTGCACCTAGTTACATATAAATTCAGTTTATGAAAAATCGTTGACTCTAACAGAGGAGTCTGCTTTACAGTCTGCACTGCAAAAAGAGAATGGAAATGCTGAATATAATGTAAGTTTCTCTTTAGACGATTTCTTACCAGAACTAGTCTAAATACGAATAGCTGACCGTTATTGCTGAGTCACATTGTACTTGTTTGTTCTGTGTTGTATATTGCAATGAAGTGCTAGTGCAACCTTTGAGTGCTGGGCTATCTACCGGGCACACGGGCAGGCCAGCATCGAGACGCATGTAGACCACCGCTCATTTCTCCCTGGTTCTACGTTAATAAATCATTACATAGTTTGTGCACCTCGAATTCTTGCCCCAGTTTACGCATTACGTTTAGAGCTCAACATACTCCATTGCACTATCCTTGGAAGCAAATAGCGGGGTACTATGGAATTCCACGTTGTATTGTCTCGGTTCACATTGTGTCACCTCTGCGCTAATAAAGAAAATGATTAACTGTAATAAAGATCGGCTACGGAGACACATTTCTATTTTTATCGTTTGCGATTGTCATCTATTCCAGACCCCGACCGATGGGTTCTTCAACCGCCAGCTGCAGCTACATGTCAATCACTGGATCTACTTAACCGTCTTTTGGGACCACAGAGAAGGACCAATTTGCCCGTATGCGGTCCCAGCGATCAGGAGTAATATAACAACCTTTACGGTGGTCTAGTGCTGAGTTCATGCACCAGCTTTGCAATTCCCTGTGCGACCAAAGTGATTCAATTAGACAAAAGGAACACCCTGTGTACCCAAAAGTAACTGCGTGTGACTTTTGTGGATTTGCAGAACGAGAGCAAAGAAATAAAGTTCTGTTTCGATTGATTATGTCAGACGCCGAATGTTATCAAAACTTTTAATGTTAAATAAATGTACTTTACCTATTGTACAGTCTTGTTGTTTCCTTTTAAAGTACAGTTTCATATTCCTAATAGCGGTGTGCAGTGAGATTATGTGTGTTGTTTTCCGGGTTCCGCATCTAGTTGTGTAGGTGACGACTGGGCGCGTTTGACTACGCTGCCCAGTAACGACACGGAGAGAGGCAGAGAATATCAATGATTTGGTGATGTCAGGCTCAGGGGCGGGGGATAAGATTATCACAAGATGGCTTGTGTTGCCTGATTTGGCTTGTGTTCAAGAGACGAAAACTCGGGTAAGGTGCAAAGGAAATGTTTGTACGATTGATCGCAATATTATTAAAAACACATGGCCGAACCATAGGGACAATAAAATTTCTGACCGAACCATTCCTTTAACTTGCTGCATCATGTGTCAGACTGATATATTAAGTGCATGTTTCAGAAATGTTGTTATGCCTTAGAGGTTTTTGTGCCACATTTCTGTGAATGATGAGAGAAAATATCAACTGGGAAAATTGCTGATGGGATATATCATTTGAGAAAACCTGGAGCTGTAAACGAGTGTGCCAGAAAAAATTGAGTGGTTTGATCAGTTTGTGTCTATCTATAATCTCTCTCTTTCTTTCTCTCTCTCTCTCTTTCTCCATACATAGTGTGTAACCTTCCTTAATGTAAAGTCATGTTTAAATCTCCAAATGTGTACATTGTTAGAAAACATTTTCATTATTTGTCAAAAATGCAAAAATAAAAAAAATACAAAATACATAAAATGCTTCACTGCTTCACTTCGCAGAATTTAAAATGTTTTTTTTTGCTTTCTGGACAACATTATCATTGTTTTTACAATCAAATATTGAGAAACCTGTATTATTTAGATTTGATATTTTTCAGGGTTTTTTTGGTCTCTGTCAAAGCAGTCCAACAACTTCTTACAATAGGCAACATGCTCTTTTGAAGCACATGGCAATGAATTCAGGGAACAACAAAATAGCACGTAATTGATGTCCTAAAGATTTAGGGTGGAGTTAATATTGGTATAATTATGTGTTTAATGAAGATTACAGTAAACTAGTGGTAACTGTTTTTTTTGGTTGGTGGTCGTTGGATATTTGAGACATGTTGCAAGTTCATCATGCCACGGTAATGTGTATCTTGCTTTTAAGAACTGCAAACAAACGTATATTTTTCCTTTTTTCCTTTATTGTCCTTTTTTAAACATATCCACAGTAAAGATTTCTCATGTGGCCTGTACACATCCTTATCCTCTTTTGTACAATGTTATTTGTGTTATTTCATTGTTTTGACTCACATTTTTTACAGCCAGAGAAATGATATGTATACATCGTATCCATGCCTATGTCGAAGAATTATTTTCTTTTAATTTTTAATTGTGGTTATACTAGGCATTATGTCTCACCAATATGTGTTGGAGCAAGTGTCTGTATGTTTTAGTTGGTGTGGGGGGTAGTGTGTATGTGTTATAAATTGTTTTTTCTATATGGTTTATTATGGCATACTGTAGTGGTGGAAGTGTAGTCACAAAGGCCCTTTTTTATGTATGTGCAATGTTTGCTCATAAAATGGTCAAGAGCACCAACACAACAACAGAGATATCTTGCATATTACCCACTCTTATCTCACCCATCCATCCACCACTGGTTCAGCCATATGTAGTACTGAAAAATGTCTAGTGTTTTTTGGAAAAGAAAGATAGAGGCATTTGCTTGCTTCATGGGGATTAGTATGTTATCGACCTGGTTTGACCATAATAGGGAACCTGAGAAGGTAATACTCAAATATTTTTAGAGACCCAATCCAGCTTTTGGTTTTACACCAGACAGACAAAATGGGTGGTTTCCTTGTACCCACCATCATCCGCTATTCATTCCTAGACCTCACCTATCCATGAAAACAGTATATTTATGAACAAAAGTATGAAGCGTTTTGGGGAATGAGTGAACAGGACAGCATCGTCCACGTAAATTAGAAGTGGATGCAGATGAACTGCTACCCTTGGGACATCGCTAGTACCATCCAATTCAGTTTGCAGCGCATTGATATAGAAATTGAAGAGGGGAGGGGCCTGCACATAGCCCTGCCACACTACCGTTCCTGGTGAGTAGGGAGCTAAAATCTGTGCCATTTGGACCATATCCAATCTTGATTGTGAGGTCTTTGTGCAAACTAACCAAAACATTTAACAATGGGAGTGCAAACCCCCTGTGCAATGGCCCTCTACTAACTTACTAATTTGAAAAAGAAGATTCAGAGAGTGTTTGTTAGTGCCAATCCCCTCCCTGAAGGATATTGTATCTTGGCTAAGTGGTAAAATCCCTTCACCCAATCAATGGCTTGCATATAAATCAGACTTCCAAATAGCTTAGCTGCTGCATCCAGCAGAGAGATGGGCCGATAGCAAAATGGATCCCCTCTGTCACCTTTCTTGAAAATAGGGCTTAGTATTGCCTGTTCCCAAGAAGATGGGATGGCTCCAGATTTACAAACTGCATTGAAGACTGCTGTTAGAATTGGCAAAAAGAAACCCGCATCCAGCTTGAATACATCTACTGGACAAATATCGGGACCTAAACCGTTGTGATTATATGCCCTCATGAGCACTGTTTTAAATTCCTCCTGCGAAAGGATCATAGATTCTTTGCTTGGGTCAATCAAATTTAATGAAAGGTTTGTGCTGGGCAATACATCGCTCTGTAGCGATACATAAAGAGCTGCAAAGTGTTTTACCCAGGCTGCCTTGGTTATGTTAGTCTCAGGACCTGTAATATGATGTTTGCCTCTGATTGCTTCTGCTATTATTGCCTAGTACCTAAGTGCGGTACCTTCATGAGCTGCTTCATTTAGGGTCTCCCATAACTTTCCTTTCTGCCTTCACGTAAGTGTGCCTTTTAAGGGATACTAGTACCCTGTCTCTCTTTTTTTTTCTTTAATCCAGCCAGCAGTTCCTTTTTTTGCTCTTCTACATGCCACATTTTACCAGGGAGGAGCCTTGTATTTCCTGCTCCTGGTGCAGATTTCACTTGACAGCATGGCGGCAAAACTAGCTATTATATTGGTAAATTATTCAATAGTCTTGTACGGTCTCTTAGCAGCAATAAGGCCTTGACTTTGGTGCTATTGAATCCCTTATGCAGAAACCATTTAGAGTGGAAGAGGGAAGGTGATGACTTGAGTGCTAACATGGTCCTCGCTACTAGTCTAGGTGTGTGATCTAGTTCCATATACTGCACATGAGATTTAAAATTATTGCAAGGTTGAGCAACACAACAAGGGATTGTGGTCACATTCAGAGGGATCAAACACCCTCATGTCTTTCACAGAGGACCAGTCTCCTAATCCAATCATAATGTAATCTATGGTGCTGCTTTTCCATGAGCCACCATTGTATGTTGGCCTCCCTGTGAAGTGTGGGGATACTTCCCCATTGAGTGTTGTAGCCCCCATCATAATGGTCTCTGTATAAGAGCTTATTAAGTCCTTCATTTCCTTCCAAAAGTATGATGTAAGTATCCTTGTGTTCATGCATATAGCTGCAACATGGGTGACAATACTACAATACGCTGTGCCCTGTGGCATTTGCAGATGTTCAGAAAGCCATTAAGACAAAAGTATAGACACTATTGGCACTTTACCTTGCATAAGACCTGATTGAATTTGGAAAGCCAATATGTCCCACCCAATGGGAGATTGTGCACATTATACAATGGGTGCAGGCCTCTGTTTTAAGAAATGCACCAGCTAGTGTCCCCAACAATGAAGAGTTATTCACTGCTCTTGCTCGTATTGGGGACCATACCATGATTGAAAAGTCCAGATGAGACTGCATCACTTTATGATGTACAGAGGACAAAAGACTGGGAAGGCTTACAATGCGAAAATCTCAGACTGTCTTCTCTGAAATGGTACATATCAAATAATGGGGCATAATCCCATATAAAGTGCCACCTAGGTGTCAATTTTCTAAGAACACTACATAATTCAGAACACAATATATAGTGGACTTAGGTCCACCAAATGCCAATAACAACCAAATGTAAAAATATTTTCTTCTCAAAAATACCTAGATTCTGATTGTCTGATGATCTACCATTGATTTCCTCTAGCCAATCAGCCTCATTATGATTTTTGATCATCTATATATGTCTCAATATGATTGTTAAAAGTCAACGGGCCTCATTATGTATTTGCTGGTATGCCGCTGGTAAATCTGGCAGGATACCAGCAAATGGTATTACTGTTACCAGTGCCTGATATGCTGGAATTTCTGGCAGGTTAAAGGTGCCGGCCAAGGTGAGTAATTCCTGATTCTATGCTTAGGAGTCCATGAGGGTATTTCCAGTATTACTGGCACCCATAATACCCGTTCTGGTAATAGCAGCTGTTTTTTTTTTTCCAGTGGAGTCCCTGATTTACCTCCTGCACTTGGCGGGAGATAAAGCAGGCCACCCCACCGTCAAACTTGCACTCTGGGGATCCGGAAATGTGCCTGTAAATGGAATTACTGGCACATAAATTTCAGACCGGCAGAGTTATAAAGAGGACCAATGACTTTGATATACATTTGGGATGTAACAAGTTACATAAAAAATACCTTTTTGGATAATGTATATTAATGTTACTTTTATTACTTAACGGTAAATTCAGACATCTAAGTTGTTAGGGATTGAAATATTGCTGAATATTAACAATTGAGAACTTTTGGAAACCTTTGAATACATGGAAATGCATGAGCTCTTTTCGTTAGAATGTATTCATGCTATATTAGGTATATGTGCATTGTAGTTTGGTGTAACCTGTATTGGTATGCAGGTGAAATGCCATAAACATGTAGGGAAGTACAAGCTGCAGAAGTTCTTTTAGCATGGCTATTTGGTCATTAGTGTTACGGTCATTTTTCACAGTGTTTCAGGCCGCTTTCAAATAGGAATTCATTTGGCTTAAGTTTTGCACATTTTGGAGAGCATTATGCTACCATGCGCATGGTGGAATAATGGGCAGCAAAGATGTTGTTCCACTGGCATAAGGAAACCTTGCCACAATAGCCAGGGACCTGCCCTTTTGAATTAGGCCCCGTCAGAGTGTGTAGATTTCTGTAATTTAGGGCACTAGGCCAAATTTCTGAGTCTCTCTCTTTCCATTTAATTAAGCTTTATTCCTGCTTCCACCAGAGAGTGTTTGGCATGCCGAGATCCTTGGAGGAAGGATGATGTGCACTACAAGTGTTAGTTATTGTTGCAGGGCTTAGCTGTTTTCAGGACATTTTAGTGAAATGTATATATAACAGTTTGTGTTCTTGATGATAAATAAAATACAATAGTTGCAAAGGACCTATTTTGGTGTGGACGAAGCCTTGGGTGAAGGCATTGCCAAAGTGCCAACACTAGATCATGTTCATTACGCCCCCTAGGCAGTATTGGGACAACTGGGTCTGCACTTGAATGGCTTGGTAGCTTGAATACACATGAGAAATACATTTCCAAGGAGTGGAGCCTCAGTTATGTTTTTTATGAAGCCACCTGGTTCCCAAGAGATAGCCGGAAGAATGTGTGCTAGGGATATGTTTAAAAATGGGAGTTGCAAAATGTGTTGCAGAAGTAAACTACTAAAGGCCTGAGAACTGTCTGGGATTGCCAAATTGATTGAGCTCATGGCAGCGGATATTGCTGTGTCTAACGTGTTAACTTCACTGTTCACGCTCACTGCATGATTGGTCCGTTTCTGTGGGACTGAACATCAGAAGTTACATGAACTTGTCTTAACCAATGAGGGTATGCCACTTTAGTAAATGTCATATGAATAACTTTAGCCAATCACGATTAAGCGTTTTCTGCTGACTGCACAATTAGGTCATTCATAGGGGGCAGCACTTAGGTTGATATACTGACAAATGGAGGGTATTAAGGTATATTGTGTTTAGTTTTCTCTATAGGTTGAGACATTGGAGAAAGCGGGATTAACATGTACTTGATATTTGTAATGTATTCTATTTGTGTGGTTTTTGTCCATAAATACAGTAACTAAATGTGTGCAGGTTGGGAGTGTTTTAAATGTTCAGTTCTATGGAGCTGACTGACCCTGCCGGCTGTAATTTGCATGCATTATTTATTTATTTAAATGTGTAAAGCAAAATACAGCCCTATTAAAAACTGCATTCCTTGAAAATTGTGCACTCTGTTATTACTTGCTTGGATTGAATTTGTTTATTGGTTTTTGGGCCTACTGTACATTTTATGTGACCCCCAAGATGCTGTGGGTCCTTCGGCTGTGCACCCCAGCCTCCCGAGAGCAGTTTCTGTGCACACAAATGGAGAGGTGATCAGATTCTGTGTTACTCTGATTGTCTGTATGATCGCTTGAGTGGGGACTTCCGGGCTGGGCGGTGCAGGCAGTTTGCGAGGGACGAGGCCTCGGGGGAACTCGGAGACCACATGGAATGTGAGTGCAGTTTTTGCATGAAACACAGTGTTGTTCATATCTTTTGTTATTGCTTGTAAAATTCTCTTGCGATAGACGGGAAAACTCCTTGAAGATGAAGAAAGAAAGCGTGTGTTATTGCATGAGTTTTTGACTAGTATTGAGAGGAAGCTCCCCCAACGCGGGGTAAGATGATGTAATATAGAGTAGTAAAAGTAAAGAATTAATGTATGTAAGCTCCTATTAAATGGGAAAAAAACAGCTCTGTATAAAAAGTGATGGTCCTATGAGAAAAGGGCAGGATAAACCTCAGCTCTAGCCAAAGCGTTTGAGGAGTGTTGAGATCCCTCGCCTCGAGGCAAGGAGGCAGAGGAAGGATCTACCTCATTGTGTATATAAATATGTTTTTTCTTGCAGGAGTCAGTAACCAGCGTGTACATAGAGGTACCGATTCCTAGGCATTGTTAGTACATTCTGTACATAAAGTTGTTTGTGGGTAGGGACGTTTTGCTTGTAAGTGATGGCGTTTTAGGGTCAGGTGGTTTTATATCGTGTGAGTAATTGGTTCAATGGCAGGTTGTGAGTTTTTGAAATAGGGTGCTGCAGGGTCGATGTCTGTGGAGTTTATGTTGTTTTGGATGTGGTTACCTTGTGTTGTTATGGGTAATCCATTTGAGCACATGTGTAAAACACTTCCGCGATATAAAGAGAGAAAATTGTTTAAACCTTGGCCGGAGGATCCCATACATGATACAAATGTACTGGGACATATCCATACACTTTTGTTGTCAATTTATAAAGAGAAGAATTAGAAAACTAAGCAGAATATTCTTGAATTATGGAAAACGTTTGAGGAGAAAGATAACGCCCCTGAGGACAATACAAAGGGAACCAATCAAGTACACGTACAGGCCACGCCCCCCAAAAAGTGAGCATCAGGGGAATCCGATGAAGCCACCTGAGACCCAATAATTGTGGAAATAGAATTTTCTTTTGTTAATTTTAATTTTAATGTTATTTGATACAGTTGTACAAAACTACTTTTCAAATAATTAATCCAACTACACATCATAACACATATTCACTTATTACAACAATACATCAATAATTTAACCGATTTTCTTCCAAAGCAGGGAAAAGTGGTAAATACAGCCTTCTGAATTCCCACTGATAAATAGCTGCTATACCTAATCAGGTGAGAGCAACGTTTGTACACCGACCCTTCTAGGTGCTGTTAATCATAGAGAACGGACTGCTTTACAGTCCATTAACAGATGATTTGTGGATTCAACACAGTCTTCTCCACATAGTCGGCATTGTCGTTGGCCCCAGGGAATGTTTAGCCAGGCCCTATTTGTCTCATAGGACTTTACACTGAAACACTCAATATATCCCGGTACACCAGTTTGTGTATTGAAATATTCAAGGACGCCCTGAGATTTGCCTGCCAGCTTTGTTATAGATTGCTTATATGCATCTGAGCGCAAAGCTGACTTTATGTAGTTCTTAAATTTACCAAAAGGCCAGTTCACAGACTGGCCAGGTGCCCTCTCTAACCAAATTTTACCAGCAGCCTCAATTTTCAATAAATTACTATTTGGCATAAAATAGCTCTGGCTTGGGCAATCTTATGCAGAAGACCCAGCAGGAAATTTCTTGGTTCATTGCAAATTTTCCAGAAAGGGGACATACAACAGATTTGCAGTTTTACATTAATGGGTGTTAAGTTAAATTCCAGGTATGGTGTTTCTATGGAAAAGCGTGGGGGAAGTTGAAGTAGTCTTCTAAGCATTTTCGTTCTAACCTTACAATACTCTCCACGTGGGATAGTGCCCAGATCTCAGCCCCATAAAGGATGGTTGACACAATCTTTGCCTGGTACAATTGCAAGATGATCTTTAGAGAATATCCACCCTCCTTGCAAGCAGCAACCCTATCAGGCCGGTTGCAATGGAGGTTTTCAGACTAATTTGTTCCAGCTGTCGAATCCCCTGCAACTCAGCATCTAAGTATAACCGGAGATATTTGAATTCAGAAACCACTTCCACCTTTGCGCCCACCCAGGGAGCAGCAAACCCTTTAGTTCTCCTGCCCCTCATGGAAAAAGTCATAATTTTAGTTTTTCCTGTGTTAAGTATGAGGTTATTGTTTCTGCATAAAATGGCAAACTATTCAGGGTTGCCTGCAGGCCTCAGGGGCGGGGGAGTAGAGTCCAAGATGACATGGTCATTAGCATAACCCAGTCACTGAATTGAGGCAACCCCTAATTTTGGTGGGTCCGCTGAATAATTAGCACCCCCCCAACGTCTGCCAGGTAGCGATTTAAAAGCATAGTTGCCAACATGAATTCCTGTTTAGGCACCTTGTTTGTTTTGACCAGCCTGAGGTCCTCCCCGCCTGATCAACACAAACTTTCACACGCGTACAGTTGTGTAATTGAATGATCATTTTAAGGAGTCCCGGGGGTATGTTCCAGTCATTCAGTTTGTTCCATAGTTTAGGTCTGTCTACTGTATCGTACCCCACACTGAAATCAATACATTTGGCGTATACTGGTGTTTTCAGATATACCAGGTCTGCTGAATGATTGTAACAAGGGCCAGGCTTTTAATTGTGGTGTCACATCCCTTCCAGAAACCTAGTTGAGAAAAAACCCTCGCACTTTGCGCTTGGTAAATGCTGCTCTACAATGTGTTTGACTAAACATTATTTTGTTTTAGTAAAGTTTGAATTTAAAATCCTAGAGTCTTAACTGAGCTCTTTAGTCCACTTTATTATCTTGCACAAAAGACCAGCCAAAACATGTTTCGACACAATGTCTTTTTCAAGGCTACTACATTCTTGGTGCGTTATCTGATTTAACACTTGAAGTGTCCCGTAAGGAATCACCTCCAAATACTGTCATCTACGTTATTTTATCAGGCTCCTCTCATGGGAATGGCATATACAGGAAAAGGTGTCCTGTGAGGAATCACCTCCAAATGCTATCTTCTATGTTATTCTGTCAGATTGCTCTCATGTGATTATTGTGTAAGGAAACAGGTGCCCTGTGAGGAATCACCTTCCAAGCGTTCCGTGTGCTGTCTGGTTTACCGGAATTATGTTATTTACTGCTAGCCAGTCTTCCAATTCTTCCAAGATTACTCAGGCGAATATCTTTGCTGGAATGTCCAGCATCGCCAGCTAATGATAGTTTCTTGGTTCCTCAGACCTGCCCTTCTTCAAAATGGGGAAAATTATGCCATCTCTCCATGACTCAGGGATGACGTGCACCATCCCAACCCAGCTAAACAGCCAATTGAGGGCTTCTGCCCACACCACTGGGTCCAACTTGAGTAGTGTGATGCACACCCCGTTAGGACCTGGTGCCCCTGAGGATTTATAGGACCTAATTATGTTTTCTACATTGCTGCTCTTGGTTGTGTAAAGCCATACAGCGCTGGAAACATGACAAATGAAATAGAAATAAAGGCTCATAGAGGGTTAGAGGCGGCATTGCAGAAGCAGAACAGCAGTTAGCAACAGTGACACAGGTATAAGGAGAGACGCAGTGCACGGTGATAGGCACATCAAATGGTGGGCGATACAGATTCTCTTAAAAACAGACAGAAAAGCTATCAAGGATCTTAATGTAAACACAATTGGGGGATCCCCCAATCCAGGGGAGGACCCAGAACGTCTGCAAGATAGGAATGAGTGCAGCTATAGTGTAGAATATAATTCAGTATACACGCAAGAGGAAGGAGAGGATTATGATGATGAGTGGGTGACAGATGAACAGGAAGAAATAATACCATGAGGCTGTCGGATCAGAAAACGGCTCAGGTGAATTTTCCTAGTTAAGGAAAAGAAGCAAGCATCCTGGAGTAAGAAACGGGGAATGCAGTTCCCTTTCCTACCGAAGGGAGCAGTGAGAGTGCATTATGTGCCCTGCCCCTACATGGATTAGGATAGCTTAATGCACACTCTGCCCTCCCTCACAGTGGGAGCAGGCAAGTGGATCTATGCACTAAGAAAACAGACAACAGGTATCACGTTAGCAGTGGAGGAAGTGATGAGCTTGTTCAATGCCCTGTCAGAGGAACAGGCAGAGAAGATATGGATGAAGGCAGGGTATAAAGGAGTATAATTGAGCAGAAATGCCCAGGATAGTGTACCTTTTATTGTTGAGCACACATATGGAAATCTTTCAGGGACAGAACCCAGACACATCTGTCATAAACTATATCATGGCCCACACAATTAAGGAAGATGAGGACCCCGCACACTACAGATCCAAGAAATGTGTCAGTTAGAAATTGGAGAGGCATAGGACAAGAATGTAGCTGTCTTTTATCACATGTTGCTCAAGGGTCTTCACCAGAAGTGCAAGCAGATGTGAATAAGGCGGTTGCCATTGAATAAAAGGCATGGCCCAAAATACAGGCACACATAGTACAATTATTGAACTGTCAGGCAATGAAAGGAGATGGAAAGAGTAGAGCAAACACAGAAGGCAAAACTAGTACATAAAAGGTTAGGTAAAGTCATCGTGAAAGGAACAGTCATTACTAACACCATGGAAGGGCGGCAGGGACAGAGCCCCATGCAGGGATTGACAGAAGGGCTTTGGGATGGCAGATTGGAGATGGGTGGTTCCAGAGGGGGGGGCAGTTACAAAAGAGGTAGAGGTGGTGGATTGGGAGGGGTGAAACATATGTTTGGAGGGCAGTGTTTTTCTTGTGGGGGGAGCTAGGACACTTTGCACGATAATGCAGAAGTACTCCACCCCTGCACTACAACAACCCGAACTGTCCAGTGTATCAACTTACTTATCACACACCATCCCAGATGCAGACCTCTGTTTTACCAACTACCCCAGGGCCCCTGATGCCACATCCAGTTCTGTACCCTGCACCAAATCTCCTACAGAAACACATGCAACAGTCACCAGTTCATCGCAGGACATAAACCCCCAACCACAGGCCACTGTAACTCATTACACAGGAGCAAGTGTGATGGCTATCCTTTCCTGCTCCCATGCAAACATATTTATCCACAATAAGAGAGCCTGACATGCCCAGTACTATCAGTAACTTGAGACCGAGCATAGGAACCCCAAGTGGGAGTGAAGATAGGGGATCCAACATTTGGTTGTATGGTCGACACATGAGCGACCAAGTCCTGCATTAGGGAAGCGAAGTTTCCGCTGTAAGGCAAAATAATGGATATGCAGGGATTCTCTGAAGGAGTTGTATTGTTTCCTTTCAATGAAGATTTACCCATCACCATAGGTACACAAGAATTGACAACATCTTTATTGCAATCACAAGATATACTAGTTAACCTCCTGGGAATGAATATCATGAGCAAGTTGTAAATGACCACTTCATTCACTCAGGAGTGCATAGTGTGTTCTACCCCAGGGACATACCATGCTAGAGCTACCGTGGTAATACAAGCCCCTTGCAGCCACACTACCCTGCGTGGTGTGTCCCTCCACCTATATATTTTTTTATATGGGGTAACAATTCTTTTAGGTATGGTGCCCAGGATTCAGAACCAAACACTATGCATACCAGCATAATTTCAATTCAGACAAGCCACCCCCAGGATGTACCACCAGGCATGATTATCACACTAGATTTAGATGCAGTGATCCCTAAGGCAGACAAAGTAATACTGAATGGCACTGATGAGAATGGCATTGAATGCTGCACAGTGCTATGTATTGACCCAGCACAGCAATTTCGAGGGATGCCTGGCGTGCCATTGTTCAAAGACACTGATGACACAGGAGAGGTGTTTAAAATATGTATACCCAGTTAGATAATTATCAGAGAGAAGTACCCCATAATGTGCTCCTTGCCAAGACACTGCCACTAAACCTGGAGAAGCTAACTGGAGAGTTATGCACCAGTAGCCTCCATGAGGTAGGTCTCTTAAAAGGGATAGGGGCAGTTTGTATCAAACTGAAACCAGGGGCAGTGTTGTGCCAGGTCATGCAGTACCCCATGACCAGAGAAGCAGATGAAGGGATTTATTCCACCATTGTAGCATTATGGAAGCATGGTGTAATAGTGTGATCAGAGTCCCCATGCAACATGGCTGTGTACTGAGTGAAAAAAACAAAAAGGCTGTGGTGGATGATGGTTCCCGACTTACGATAGGATATGATATTTCATTTACATCACGCTCGTGCACAAGTGTTTCAGAGCGTGACAAGGCAAAGGAGAGGAACAGGGGAGAATGAAACAATGATCTTACTAGGCCCAGTGACATTGAGAACCCACAAGTGTACGGGAAAGGGATACAGGAAAAGTGCATGGAAGGGGGGAGAATTGGAAAGTGTGGAGCAGAGGAGAAACAGATAAATAATAAATAAATAAATGCATAAATAAATACGATCATTGAACAATATTGAAGAGGCAGCGTTTCAGTGTTGCCCAAGCCCAACACCATCACATTGCTATATCTCCCCATGCAGGATCTACTTCACAAGAATGCATTTTTCTCCACCCCATTGTACCCTGACTTGCAGTATGTCACAACATTTAACCACAGATGACAGAGGTTTCAGAACACTCGTTTGCCACAGGAGTACTGTGAGTGCCCGAGAATTTTCAATAGGGTATTACAAATGGACTTAGGAAACCTGCAGATACAGAGGGCAGCAATTCAGTATCTAGAAAACATCTTAGTGTGTAGGACGACAGAAGAGCAGTATAGAAATGACTCAATTAGACTTGACTTTATTGGCAGAAAAGGGATACAAGGTTGCCAAAAAGATTTTGCCATCAAGAAGTTGTATACCTAGGGAATATAATATCATCAGCAAGGAGGAGAGTAACACCAGAAAGTGCAGCAGTAGTACACCACACCCCACAACTGACTACAGTCAAACAGATGCAGCAATTTCAAGTATTATGTAACTATTATGGGTCATTTATATATGATTACTCCACCTACATCAAACCACTTTTTCAGGAGTTAAAAGAAGCACAGAAAGTTAAGGCACCCTTTGTCTGGACAGGTGAGATGGTTCATTCTTTTCAGGAACTCAAAAATGCAATCAGTAATGTACCTGTTTTAGCAACACCAGACTACAAAAAGGAGTTATTCCTGTTCTCACATACATGGCCAAGTGATGAAGGTTGTCCTCACTCAACAGACATCATTGGGACACAAGCCTTTGCCTTACTACAGTGGTCTCTTAGACCCCGCAATGCAGGGACATTTTTCATGCAAGCAGGCTCTAGCAGCAGCTGCTTTCACAATACAAACAGGATACAAGGTCATGTTGTCCAATACTTCCATTCACATAGTGAGATGTCACACTGTCAATACAGCAGCATCCATTGCTGAGCCATTACACTAAGGGATGAAGTTCATTATTATGCTACATATGGAGACTCTTCAGATAACACTACCCATGTTAGGGAAGAGCCACTAGAGGAAGGTGAATTACTCTTCGATGACAGTCCATCAACAATTGAACTGAGTGCCAATTATTATTAGTTGCCGACAGTATGGTTATTACAATTATTACAGTTAAACAGCAGGTAGTAAGACAGTAGATAAAGTACATGGTAATATCAGGGTACATAACGAGTAGGTTGGCATGGATGAAGTCTGGTTGGGATAGCTAGGTCTATTAAATTTGGTTGAATAGCCAGGTTTTTAGTGATCTTTTGAATTGCTGGAAGGATTCTTCATTCTTGATATTTGTCTGGAGAGCATTCCAGTGTCTGGGGGCCAGGACTTTGAAGCTGCTGGCCCCTGCTCTCGCGTGTTTGTACCGTGGGATTTCAAGGAGAGAATTATGGCTAGATCTGAGGGTTCTAGTGGAGGATTTTTTCATGACTGAGTTGTTAATGTATTTAGGGGCTTTGTTGGCAATGCATTTACGTGTAATGCAAAGGGTTTTGAATATGATTCTCCTTTGATAGGCAACCAGTGATTTTCTCTCCTGGTGTTGGAGATGTGATCAGACTTTTTTATTCCTAGTGCTGCTCGTAGGGCTTTGTGCTGCATAAATTGCAATTTGGAAAGGTTAGCAATGTACGTGCCTAGGAGGAGTATGTTGCAGTAGTCCAACTTAGAAAGTATTAGGGCTCTCGCTGGGGTGACACAGTTTTTGGGCATGAGGAATTTGCGACTTAGGGAAATAAGTTTGGCAGTGTTGGAGGTGGCTGACGAGAGACCGTTTACTTGTTTTGTCATTGTTAGATTGGCGTCTAGGTAGACACCAAGGGTTTTAACCTGTTTGAGTACTGCTATCGTTGTGCCATCAATGTTCATTGATGCATAGTTAGACTGTAGGGAGTTCATTTTGGTTGGTGACCCCCAATATAAGCAGCTCTGTTTTTTCAGCATTAAGACAGAAACTTTTGTGGGCCATCCACTTTTGAATTAATGCATTGATTTGATTGATAAGCAGTGTATCCTGCTCGTGGTTGCCTGACAGGGGAATAAGAATCTGAGTGTCATCTGTGAAATTGGTGTAGATGACACCCATATCATCCAGGTCTGAGAATAACAATTTAGTGTAGGCATTATAGAGGCTGGGTAATAGGCAGGATCATTGGGGAACATCTATGGGTACTGATATGGGGTCAGCTGACTCTTTGCCAGTAGACACTCTTGATGTCCTGTCTGCTAAGAAGGATTTAACCCAATTGGTGGCATCCTTTGAGAAATTAAAATCGTTAGATAGAGTGGCACAGAGTTTGTCGTGGTCAACTAAATCGAAAGCGGCAGAGAGATTTAACAGCATTAAAAGTCAGAGTTTGCCTGCTTCCCTGGTGGCATCCATTTGGATTTTCAAGTTGAGAAGTGCAGATTCAGTGCTGTGGTTAGGGCAAAATCCCAGCAATTGGTGTTGTTCTAGATGGTTTTGGATTTGGGTATATGCTATTTGATCTATTATTTTCAATAGGAATCGGACCATTGTTATTGGTCGGTAATTTGTGGGGATAGATGGGTCTAGTGTTTGCTATTTCAAGAGAGGGGTTACCCATGATTTTTTGATGCTTGCAGGGACCGTGTTGGAGTTGAATGAGGCATTCACAAATTTGGTGATGATTGGAGTTAACGTTGGGGCACAGAGTTTTACTGAGTGAGGAGGGAATTGGTCTTCTTCACAGTTGACTGTTTTTAGGTTGGCTATGGTGTCTAACACAGTTGCTTGTGAGGCGGGGGTAAAATGTAATGGCTTGCCGACATTGGCATTTGGTAAATCCTCTAAGAGAGTGGGTGGGGTTTTGCTTGCATGATTTGTTTTTTGTTGGCAATTTTCTTTGTAGAAGAAGTATTTTAGATGCTAGCGTGTCCTGGATTGCGGTACACCACATTTTACTGGCATTAACAGGTGATGTATCTTGACAAGGATTCTTTAGTTCTCTGAGTATGGTGAAAATTCCTTGGAGTTAGAGGAGCCATTGGTGATGCGCAGATTGAGGGCATCCACTTTGTGAGTTATTATGGTTCTTATATACATTTTATTGGCTTTGTTGAATGCCTTGGTTGAGTCTGGAGTATTGTTTTTTTTTTATGGAGGTGCTCTTATGATCTTTTGGTGTGTCACAGTGTGACTAGTTCATTGTTGAACCAAAAACATGTATGTTTATTTGCCCTACGAGTTTTGGTTGTTAGAGGAGCTAGTGAGTCAATAGTGGTTAAGAAGCATTTTTGGTAGCAATCTGCTCGGTAATTAGGATTATTGCTATTTGGGGTTGTGGAGGCCAGTGCTTCTCTTAGAGAAAAACGGGAGGGAAAGCCCAAAACAATAGCACAGGACAAAGGGCTATCAGTAGAAAGAAAACAAGAGGAGGAGTCCTGTCTATGGAGTCAAAGCTAATTGCAATTTAATTGTATGCAAAAGAAATTTGAGGTGTATCTGACCCTCTAATGTAGCCTTATTTATGCATATCCAGAGGATAGGTGTACAAACAAAGGAGTAATAATACACATGCACTCGTGACAGTTAAAGTAAATTAAGCCTGAGAGTAGTTTTTATTTTCTCTCTTTGGTCATTGAATCACTTTTTTTAAAAAGGAAACAAAAATTGGATTTGTCAATTCCAATATGAAAGACAGAAATTGCATTTGTACATTGATACAATTGTTCTGCATATTCACAAACATGATGACATTCTTTGTGAAAGACACATGTACAGGCAGATTTTTCTTGTATTTAGTACATTACTTGTTCTTCTCATAATTCGCCTAATATCAACAACAGGTAAGTTACACATTTACCTCAAACGGATAGAAACAAGATAAACAATTGTTGCTCTAAACACAAGACCTTGGACGTCCCTGACATGAATCGAACCCAAGATTGTAAAGAGGGAGGGGGGACCTAACAACAGAAGGTGGAAGGGTCCCTGGACGTTTCGGCTAAACAGTGGGTCACAGCCTTCTTCATGGAGCCAAGGTATGCGATCCCCTGTGAAAGATGAAGGGGAATTTAGGTTAACACACCATATGTGTTGATTGGGTGCAGTGTATAATACAATTAAATGTTCCAATGATAAGATACTAAAGGACAAACAAATTAAAAAGGACTCTGGTAAACTCATATTTTTGGTCATGAACTGACCTTACACTGGACTGGAACCTGGGTGCTAGCCAGTCGGCTGACTTTGAAGAATTCCGATGGAAGACTTTCATGGATGCAAGTTGAAAAAATTCTCAAAACATGTAGCTGGAAAGGACAGGAAAGGGCAGAAAGGCACAAGTGGGTAAATATGATGTGGAAAAAAGGATTAAAGCCAATTGCGGTAACACGCCGTGAAGCTGATTACCTTAGTACGAGAGCTGAATTCCCAGCGGGTAGGTAACTTAAGGTTTCACATGGACATGAAAATTGGGCTGAAATGGCCAGTGGAAGACCGGGATGACTCGAGTCTGAAGAAACAAAAACAAAGACACACACCCCGAAATATGGTAAGGATATGCGAAGGCTGCGTGCAGTGCTTCTCTTAGAGCAGGGGAGAGGTTGTATGCTGTGAGTTTTTTGATATTTCTAGTTTCAAAGGTATCAAGTTTTTTTTTTTTATCATGGCAGGGTCTGTGGTTCTGTTGTTTATGGAGAAACTGATGATGTGGTGGTGGGACCAATCAATAGGTAGGACAGAGTCAATGGATACTTGTGAGTTAAGAGAGAGGACCCAGTCAAGTATTCTACCTTTATCAAGGGAAGGGGCATTGACTAGTTGTATGAAGTTCATATCTTGCATGGCTGCATAGAATGCCTGATCTTGGGGGTCATTGAAGTCTAGGTTTAAGTCTCTGTGTATGATACATTTAGTATTTGGTTTGATGAAGGGGGTGAGTAATAGTGGGATATCTATATCAGGGTGTGTGTTTTTATTTGGAGATCTGTACACAACCAGGAAGTTGGTGGTAGTTTTAGGGTTGGAGGTGAATTTGGCTAGGAGGAGTTCATACCCCTCTGTTTCTTCAAGAGGGCAGGCTCTGCTTTGCAGAGTAGATTTAGCTATTATGGCAACTCCACCTCCTCCTAACAACTCGGCTGAACTCTTTAAAATCTACAATGAACTGGCCAATCCTGCCGCTGTCTCTACCTCCCCTGTCCCCTCACAGTCCCTCTGAAAGGCACTGGCTTCTCACTTCATCTCTAAAACTCAGGACATCCTGTCCTCACTCTCCCCCTATCCACTCCCTCCACCTACTCCCAGTTCTTCCTCTGGCCCTTCTGCAGCCACCTCTCCCCCCTCCTTCTCTGCCTTCGCCCTGTTCTCTGCAGACAAGGTCTCTAGACAAGTCCGATCTATGAAAGTCTTGTCAAAACAGGTTCACCCCTGTTCCTCCAAAACTATCAAGGACCACATCGACTCCCTGGCTCCTGCCCTGGCTGATTTCTGCAATCACTCCTTTGCCACTGGAGTCTTCCCATCCCCCCTGAAGCACTCCCTTGTGCACCCTCTTCTTAAGAAACCCTCTGCCAACCCCTCCTGCCCGGCTAACTATCGCCCAATTTCCAACACTCCCTTCCTGGGCAAGCTCCTGGAGAAACGGGCCATCTCCCATCTTAATCTGCACACTGAATCTGTTGGTTGTCTTCATGATCATCAGTCTGGCTTCAGAGCTTCAGAAGAATGGAAACTTCTCTCCTGAACATCCGTAAAGACCAGCTCTCCAACCTTGACTCTAACACCCCCTGCGTCCTCATCCTACTACTATGTCTTCTGCCTTTGACACTGTCAACCATGTCATCCTGCTCAACCGTCTCTGTGATAACCTGGGTATCACTGGTCAGGCTCTGGTGTGGCTGACTTCTTTCCTCTCTGACTGACCCTCCCAGGTCCAACTTGGGTCCTTCCTCTCCGCTATCTTTTTTCTCTAACTGTGGTGTCCCCAAGGGGTCTCACCTCTCTCCCTGGCTATTCAACCAATACCTGGCACTCCTTGCCCACCGCATCACCGCTTTCCACCCCAACTTTCAGTGCTATGCGGATGACACCCAGCTCATTTTTAGGCTACCCTCGGCCTCCTCCTCTGCTTCTCTCATCTCTGACTGTCTGTCTGCTATCCAGGAGTGGTATGCCGCCAATGGCCTCTGCCTTAATGCCAGTAAGACTGAGATTCTCCTCATCGGCACACCCTTTCCCTCCTTTCTGGTAGCTCTCTGGCCGGCCTCTCTTGGTCCTCTTCCTACTCCCGCCTGCAAGGCTAAAAACCTCAGAGTCATCTTCGACTCCACACTCTCCTTCTCTCCTCACATCTCTGACATCTGAATGGGGTAGGGCAGGGGACGGGGTGATGATGCTGGCAGCCAAGTCTGGCTAGACCTTTGTCATGCTTGATGAAAGGCCCTCCTGTGCATGGTGTGGCACTGTCTATTATGCAGAATGGGAACTTGATAACTGATAGGAGACCTAGCATAGTTTGTTATTTGGGGGGAGAGATAGCAAGGTACCTGGGGGGAGAGATAGCAAGGTACCGTAGAGTGAGTAATACTCGTAGGTGGTTGTCTTCGTTAGTTGTCAATGGTTAGCTTAGCTGGGGTATTCTCTAGAGCATATGCATAATATGCAGTACTGGGAGGATCAAACTAGTAGTAAACATTTGGTGTATACATATTGGCGCAACAGGTAATGTGCAGGAATACAGTGTTGACAGGGTTGGCTGGCTTGTACAAAACAGCATAGGAAGGGCATGAAGACAGGTGGTCTCAAAGCAATTCAGACAGTTTACAAGGCAGCAGGGCTAGGCCTAGAATGGTATTTTTAGCGAGCAGCCATTAGTATTACTAAGTACAATTTGGCGCATTCATAACTGCGCAGTGATGTCACAGAGTATACAGGAATGCAGCGGGATGTGCAGGAATACAGTATTGGCAGAATTGGCTTTGTTTGTGCAAGACAGAAGAGGATAGGCACACAATTATGTAGCCTCACTGCAGTTTGGGCAGTAATGATGGCAGGAAAAAGTCTAAGGCGATATGTGTTGCTGTTGACCACTAATATCACAACATAGGCATAATAGGCACAAAATCAAGTAACTTCTATGCAACTTGGGCAATAAGGACAGCGGGAATAGGTGTAAAGTGATATTTGTGGCAGGTGACCGCTAGTATTGCAACATAGGCTTTCCGATGTTGGGGGTCAAGGGAGTGTCGAGGTATTGCGGTGGGTGCCGCTGATTTGGGCAAAGACGTAAATTAGAGCCACAGGGTCTTGTAGGGCTTAATACTGTAATGTCTGATCTCCGTTGTTTAGATGTTGTCAGCACAGCAGATTACATCAGGCTGTGGGAGTATTTGTGGTGGCTCCACATGAGTGGGGCTCTCTGTGCGAGGCAGTGGATGCGGTGGCTAATTGTTGTAGTTCTTCTCATACTCTCATGCAGTGTGGAGGAGTTACAAGAGGGTAAGAAGCAGGCAAGAATCGACTCTCGTATAGTAATATGCTACTTACATGATTTCCTGATCGTAGGGGGTCGCTTATTGCGTCCCTCCATGGACAGCCACAGACAGGCCCTTTATATCACAGCCCTTCTGATGTAGCATGCGGGTTCCGCCTCCGGTCGGGGGATCGTAGGTAAGTAATGCCACACACCCAATCAGCTGCTCTTGGAGGCGGAAACTCCAGCCTCCGATGGCATTAAACAAATAGGTTGGCCATTTCAGAATGGTTGTGATGGCCTTGGAATATCGGACAAAAAGCCTTAGGAGCAGATTTCTGCAGGATGGATAAAGATGCTTTTGCAAGCTGGGCAATGCTTATTTGCTGCTCATGGTGGGGAATATCAGGCGGTACTTTGATCCGCGCTGCGCACGAGTCCAGCTCGGATGTGGATCTGGTTGAGAGGGGGCTCCTACCCTTCCCAGTTCAGGTGAAAAATGATGGTTCCAGCCACAGGCAGGCCCTTTAGACCCCGGCCCTTCTGATGTAGCGGCTGGCATCCTCCTCTGGTCGGGGGATCGTAAGTAAGTAATGCTGCACAGCCAATCAGCTGCTCATTGAGGAGGAAGCTCCAGCCTCCGATGGCATTATGCAAATAGGTCGGCCATTTTAGAATGGTCGTGATGGCCTTGGAATATCGGGCAAAAAGCCTTAGGAGCAGATTTCTGCAGGATGGATAAAGATGCTTTTGCAAGCTGGGCAATGCTTACTTGCTGCTCATGGTGGGGAATAGTGGGCAGTACTTTGATCTACGCTGCGCACGGGTTCAGCTCGGGATGTGGATCCAGTCTAGGGGGGGCTCCTGCTCTTCCCAGGTTTGGTGAAAAAAAAAAAAAACTTAAACGCAGTTGACTTCCACACAATCCAGGTCAACATATGCACCTTTGGGACATGAAGTGGGCAGTTCTTGTGCTAAAATGTGTTTCCACTGCATGGGTACTGTGGCATCCCAGACATAGCACCCCAAAGAAACTACAGGATTGAGAGAACTGTCTTTACTTCTCCAATTAATATGCCCAAACTGACAGGCATTCTTTCCAGAAGCAGCCTCAAAAAGAGAGAAATAGAACGTACCACATATTCAAATTGTATTCACCGACTAGGTGCAAAGCACAGTGGCTGCAGGAAACCTTAGGGGGGCCGACTCATAGCCAGTTACAAGACTGGGTACTTTCAATGAGCAGAGGGCCGATTTGTTTTCCCTCTTGGCCACACACACAGTGACATGAAAATAACATCTTCCTCTTTCCACAGCAGACCATTCTTAAAAGGCACTTGGCATAGGAAGCATGCCTTGTGGGGTTATCTCCAAGTGCCACCCCTTTTCAAATAAGGCTTCATATTATACTTCATTATGAGCAATTCATGGATTTACTCAGGAGATACATTAAGAGGTCTGTTCATGGAACCAACAGTGGTACCTGTGAATATGGCGGAGTTGCCTTGGCAATAGCTGCACCCAAGCCTCAAGTGCTAAAAATAAAAGTGGGGGGACTCTGACATATGCAGTAGGATGTGCCGTCACATGCAGTGACCGTAAAAATGCATATCTAATTTTAGGATGTCTTTCCCAAGTCAAGAAAGTGTACAGGACAAATAAGCATTTTCCAAGATAACATGTTTTTTTTTTTAAGACATTGCTTTCTAAATAGAAATGGCTTGCACCTTTTGCCTTAAAATGTGCAAGAAAACGTATGCTGCACAGCAAAGAGTCATTAGGAGTGTTATACAATGCTCTGCTTAGAGATTCCTGTGACCTCAAGGTAAAGTTTCTTGTCCATGAACTGTGCATCAAATCCCGGGCACAGCTCTCTTTATCAAGTAGCTGGAAAGCAATTGTTAAAATTGTTTCAATTTATTGAAAACAGACCTGGAGGAGAGCATTCACCCTCTGAAAAAAGTGGACGGGCACCGTCCACCTGTGTGTTTTCTCGACATGAGACCTGGCTGCTCCGCTCACCACAAGATCTGCTTCTGCGTCTTTGTCTTCCTTCTGCAGAAACAATCCACAGCCGCAGGGGCGTAGGAGGGGGGGACAGGGGACACCTTGGAGACTTTGATTTATTTATTCATTTATTCTGTTTTAGTCAAATAACTTGACTTCTCACAAAATTAAAATTAGAATATCAGTACGTATTAAATTACATATTTCATCACTGTATAAAACAAGAGAAAAATATGATAACAGCTGTAGTATTTAAGCGCTCTCAAGATTGGTGGGTCTAGTTGTGTCGTTTGGCTTGTCCATTGTTTGTGGGAACAGGGGTGTCCCCTGTATCGTGGTCCAACGCAATCATTATATCATTTTATATGAAAGGCACCGTTGATGTGGTTACCTCTTATTCACCAATCAGCCTGATATATATTGATGAAAGCATCTGTTGTCATCTCATACTGTGGGAATTAAACAAGTGGTTTGGGGAATATGTCATCTTGAAGTGAACTCTGAATGCAGGGAGAAATCAGACCGAGGCTCTCCACATTCGACCACATGTTTGTCTTTTGGCATCTGATTAACAAGGATGCAGCAGGAAAGAACATGTCTTTATATGTGCATTTCCGGATTTTTGATCTGACTATGAGCTCATGGTAGGACAGAGTAACTAACAATTACTTCCAGTGGGCCACAGGTAGAACTCCAGCTCGTTAAGAGGCAGATCACCTGTAAGTGGACTCCTGCCAAATAAAGGATTTGCAGCCTTTTCTACCTACTGCAAGTTACTACTCTTTTTGTGTGGAGCAAGGAGATGTGTCTGTGTCTTGGAATGGAAGGATGGGGATTTCAAAGAAAGAGAAAATCTTGCTTGTACCTCTGAGTAAGTCCTGTTATGGGAGTAGAGGGACCAGGTATGTGATGTTACTGCTTTGACTATTCTTCATTTAAGCCTGGGAGGCCAAAATCTTCATTGAACTTGATGGCTATAGGATAGAAGTCCTGTTTTATAAAAACTCTTATTGCACCAAAAGGCCCCCAGACTAGGAGGGCTATAATGCCAAGCTACAAAGCCAAAAGACTCCAAGCCATACACCCATGTTTCTCTGAAATGCAAGCTAAAAATGCCTATTTTAAACATTGCAAGATATTCAAAAATCTCACTGAACACCAGCAGGCATTTGGCAGAATGTAGTCTTGTGTGCATACAAAATCTGGAAAGATGAAAAGCCTAAAGCAATGTTTATAACAAAACTGGCTGAGCTGTGGATGTCAGCAGCTTAAGTGAAATTGGATTTAAAACCACTAAAATCGAAATTTTTAAAATAAATGAGTGACCTACTTTGGAGTGTCACATAGGTCGCAACTGTTTAAATGTCATAGTTTTGAACTTAGAATCAGCGTTCTAGCTGCATGTGTAAAAATTGTAAGTTTGATTTGAATGAAGAAAACTGGAACAGAAGTAACATTTAGCTGAAGCCTGGCTTGAAGAGATTGAATTCTGCCCGGCAACTACACCCGACAGGAGTTGAAACTTGCCCAGCAACTGCATTAACATGCCTGGCTGCCTTCTGCTGTTCCCACCAAAAGGAAATTACACCTCTCTGATTGAATTAGGGTGGGGTACGTGGGGCTGCAGGAAACAGAACAATGAGCTTTCCTTGGCTCAGGCAAATGCTAACCAAGGGGTCGTAAATGGCTTCCTCTTGGAAGAAACTGGGAGGAGCAGTGCCTCTGTGAGCAAGCAGAGCTTGGAGGAAGTGAACAAACCAGAAATTCCACCATGTGCTTTGGGAAACCACACCCCTCTGGTCCAGAGCATAATTTTAAAAAGATGGATAATTCATAGTACGGACTTGTCAAAATTATATAATTAATATCATTATTCCTGTGATTTTTCTGTGCACATTTTAAGAGGTGTTAGGACTCTGTGGTATGTTCTGGGGGTAGTAGCGAAAATAGGGTATTACTCCAAATGTCTGTATGTTAAAATTCTGACGCTTTATCATCTGATGCCCATACTCCTTGCGCACGTTTGTGTAAACTCTGGAAAGGTTTAGAGGTTGTGTTCTTGATGAAAAGGGCAGAATTCTGTCAGAAGTGGACACAACATCTTACAAAGACAGGGGTCCGATGGTTTGGTGCTACAGAAAATATGTTACCTGGACATATAATATTAGAAAAATTTTACATAGATAAATATGTATTTGGATCAAAAATATATTTGTGTGCAAATTGACAAGAGGAGGATCCTCTGACCCATAAACCTACCTCATCACAATGACACTTCATTTTCTTCCCCAATCAGAGGATGGTAGATTCTCTATCCTATCAGGATCCTCGGAGGGTTGGGCATAGAAAGTCAGCCTTCCCACCCACTTTCAAAAGACATAAAAGGAGTTATTGAGACCCAGGTAGAGACATTCAATTTCCACTTCAAACTGATTTCTTGCGAAGCATTTTGCCAGTCCAGACAATATCCAGAAGACTCCAGAAACAGAATCCAGACTTCAGAACTTGCAGCAGAGAGGCCTAGTCCAAAAGCTGAATCCTTCTCAGCAGGCCTCAGAATCCAGCCACCTAACCAAACTATTCAACAGCCGGGTGAGCTGTTTGATTCTGGCTAGAACCCTGTGCAAGAACCCAGAAAGCAGAGCTGTATCCAGACCGCTGTGCAGTGCCGAGACAGAACCAGAGATCCAGAACCGCAGACTAAACCCAGACCAGATCGCTGTGACCAGAACCAGCGCCAGAGACCGTCCCATGGCGAGAAAACCGCAGCCAACCTGACCAGATCTTGACGGCCTATTTCAAATTTATAGTGTGAGTACCCAGCCAGAACTGTGCATAGTCATCTATTAGTTTAAAATAAGCTTATCCCATCCAATTCAACCTGCCTAGAACTGCATAGAAATCGTGTGTCCATTCTGTGATTTCAAACCTGTGAAAGTATCACTTGCCATTCTGAATCATTATTCCACTCTGAAAATCTACCTCCACAAAATTGTCCGTATCTTTGGAACCGCGTGTGCTAGGAACGAGATTGAACTTTCATTTTAAAGCTAAGATCCTGAGCTTTCCAACGAACCCAGAACTTTCTACTCCTTATAGTTTTTCCATAATCGCGCTCGACGCATTCGGAAAAAGTGCCGCAAATTGAAAACTAGCTCAAACTTCTTCACCTGTCAAAAATAGCTGTCTTTTGCTTTGCATTGCTGAAATTCGTTTTTAACCTGATAACCCCTCATGAATCATTGCTAGTGTAGACCTGAACTAATTCAAAGTAGCTGTCACCTTCCCTGAATCTCCTATAGGGAATTAAAATCATTGTTAGTGTATTTTCACTTCTTTGCAAATCACATTTAAAGTATTTTTGCCTGTGTTTAAAAACATACCGGTTGCTCTAAGCTTGCTACGGGGGAACTGAATTGGTATTGCATTTGATGGTATTCCTGAAAATTGTGTGCTCTCCTTCCACCTCTTTATACTGCATAGGGGGGGGTGAATTGCCACAAGGGGAAAAGTGATTATATTCTGTCTTGTTGAAACCATATCAGTTTATTTCTGTGCTGCATTCTTTCCATCATTGTTTTTCCTTGAAACCATAAAAGCATTCTCAGCTACCTTATCCTTCCTATACCAATGCCTAAGTGATTACAAAAGTGTACTAGTGTAATATTATCCACTGTTGATCATTGTCATATTCATAAGTGTGCGATCAAATATTAATTTATTATAAACGTGTGAGATATATATATATATATATATATATATATATATATATATATATATATATATATATATATATAGTTTAATTTTCAAATAAATCTATTAATTTGCAAAACAAACCTACATCTTGGCTCAGTGAGGTCAGGGGGATTCAAAGAGAGGGGCGTTATACAAGGGTTTATCATCCAGATCCATGAACTTGTCATAAAAATGTATAATTAAGGGCTTCCCTTGGGCATCCCAGACTCGGCATTGACTTAGTTGGAGTGCTGAATTAAAGTCGCTTAACAGAGTGGGGGCTCGAGTCGGGACATCTGGATTAGATCTAGCACTTGTGCAGCTTGATACAGTGTGCTAACTGATGGGATACATAAATCCTGTTGGATCACCACGCTGAATTACACTGCAAAAACACTCCTCAAAGGAACGCTCTAAGGAGACGGTCTGTTTTGCAAAATAAAATACAAACTTCAGTAAGTCAGGAAGGAAATCAATTTCCAGAATGACGACATTGGTAGATATGAAGATAGCTAGAGAGCACCTCTTACATAAACTATTTGTGAGAGGTGAGTGGACTGAACAGGACCAGAATGTGTGGTTGCAGGCAATCGCGCAACAGGTCACTGTAACTGGGTCAGATATATGGAGAGATCAGGGTCCCTTACATGTCCTGAGAGAACTATACACGGCCCCTAAGGCCAAAGAGGAGCACGGCAAGATTGTCAGGATAACGGCATATTTGTATTTATATATGGGAGCCATACAGGACAAATGTGCTGAAGGCCAAGATCTGGCAAATAGGCAACAGATGGCATTAGAAAAGGCCCAATCTGACCTGGTCTCTTCTGAGCAGAGGCTGCAGAGGAGCCAGGAGTCAGTAAATGATAGTAGGCAGTATATCATTAAAATAAAAGAGGACATGGGTATCCTGCAACAGGAAAAGTCAGACCAAGATACCATATTCCTGGCCTTGCAGAAGGAGTACCAAGAAGGTTTGGACTCCCTACTGCAGAGCCAGAAAAAGCTGGAGCAACAACTGGACTTCAATAGGGCATGCGCAGAGCAGGTAGTCACCCTGCAAAGCCACCTAGATAGGGAGAAGGCAGAGAGCAACAAACTGATTCTGAAAGACCTGGATACCCATACAGAATTTGATCAGGAGCACCAGAGAGCTGGTGCCTTTCAAAGGCAGAGGGATGACCTGGCAGCACAGATGCTGGCTCTTAGTCAGGAAAGGGAGACCTTAGGCCAGGAAGTCTGCCACTTAAAAAGAAAAATTGAAGAAAATCAATTGGCCCTTCAGGGACTGGGTGACCTCCAAAAAGAGCATCAGAACCTGTTAGAGCACACCAGGAGGGTGGATGATGCTCTGGCAAGAAATGAACAGGCCAGTAGGGATGGAACTCAGGAGGTAACCCTCCTGCAGCAAAGACTGGCCCAGTATTCTGGGACCAACCAGGAGGCACAGAGAGAGAATGAGGCTCTCTGTCAGCACAATTATAGGCTCCAGCAACAGGTAGCCATGCAGGAGAGACTGATAGCGTCTAGTAAGGCCTTAACTGAGGAACTGAAAGCACAGGCTCTTGCATTGCAACAGGGAGCAGGGGCTGATAGAGATGAGGTTCGCTGGGAAAGGGAAACACCTGAGCATAACCTCAGGAGCCCTAGTGCCGGAGGCCTTCATCTCTCCCAGTTCCTGGACTCTGCCACCCCCATGTCCCCTGACGCACATGAGCACAGGGCCACAGGGATGGCAGATTACTATCCAGCCAAAAGTATGGGGCTCATAGGCCAGTACCTCCCAGGAATGGATGGGCGGGCATCCGGTATGGGCACCTAAGTACAGTGCAATTTAGTGGGGAACCCCAGGACAGTAGGCCCACTAAGGGTATCCTAAAAACCTCTGCCCAGTTAGGTCAGTGGGGGGGGTGCTCATCAAATCCTGGCAGCAAGGAGGAATCTGAAGACTCCTCTGAGCGTCACAGGACACAGGAGACCAGGTCCCCACATTCTGCCAGCCATTCCCAGGCTCGCAGAATCCAGGAAAACCTGGAAGATCAGACGGGCACCTCTGGGAGCAGTGCTTCTGAGTCAGAGGATGAATGGACCAGGGTTACCCAAACCAAAAAGGCCAATAAGGCAAAAAGGGGCTTGCTTAAGGACCCCTTAAAACAGATTAAGGCAATAAGGAGTGTCATCACCCCTTATCACAAGAACGCCAAGTATTCTGTTTAGGAACACTTGGAGCTTTATGAGCAAATGATGGAGACTTTCCATTTGAAAGACAGCAGTAGCTGCATTCAATATGTAAAGTGGACATTCTCCCCAGAATACTCCAGTTTCTTTGCGGGGCTGGAGGTCCAAAACCATTCAAGATGGTCCACATATAGGGCGGCCATCTTGAAATATTTTTCTGTTCACCGGAATCCCCAAGAGGCTCGCAAGGCAGCCTTCAATTTGCAATGTGTGGAGGATCAGGCCCCACAAGAATTTGTGCAGGAATTGAAGCGTGCCTTTGCGCAGACTACCAGAAGGGTGCGCACAGACAGCAAAGAATTTGTAAATATGTTTTTCCATGCCTTACCCAAATACATAATGACCCAGCTAGTGAGAGATTTTCACGAAAAAAGGTCACTAGACTGGGTCATTGAACAGGCTACCCGGATCTATGAGGTGCAGAAGCCCATAGAAAATAAAAATAACGCCCGGAAAAGCCCCAAGTCGACCAGCACCCCTGCTGCTGCCAAGGTGGCAGAGGTAAAGGTTACCCCCATTTTAGATTTGGAGATGGGGGGCCTAAAAACCTGC
Source organism: Ambystoma mexicanum (assembly GCF_040938575.1). Classification (NCBI taxonomy): domain Eukaryota; kingdom Metazoa; phylum Chordata; class Amphibia; order Caudata; family Ambystomatidae; genus Ambystoma; species Ambystoma mexicanum. The sequence goes on along the minus strand of NC_090941.1, from coordinate 448,767,399 downwards.
CTGCACCAAATAATTCTCAGCATAGAAAGCCCGCGGGCCAGTCACAGACAGGGAGTCAAGGAGGTAGTCCCACAAATGGGGTCCCTCGCTCGCCCGACTATGTAAGTCCCCGCTACAAGGGAAACCGACCCATCCTGGGGTATGTGTGGACTCCTCCAACCCAAGGGGGGGGATCCAACCAGGCACCCAAACCAGGGGACTTCCCTCCTAACTTCCCACAGGAGGGCAGAAATTCACCAAACCCTGGGCAGAACTTTTTCCCCAGTTATCCACCCAATTTCCAGCCTCAAAATCATCCATCCTTCTTTTCCCAATTTCCTGAGCCCTGACCACCTAATCCGGGAGAGGGGAGGCCAAGGGTGGAGGGGTACCCAAATCTTCAAAACCCGGGGTACTAGCAGAGAAGGGATAGCTACCCTTCCCGCGATCAGCCCAGGGGAGAAAATAGAACCCCATATCAGCCTGAGCGGGTTTCCCAGTTAGAGCTCCAGGTCCAAAATATGGCACGGGATCTGGGTCACATGCTGAGGGCTCAACAGAACCCTCAAATGAGCATGCCGGCGCAGAATGCCCCAAACTCGTGGCCTGGTGCGCCAGAACAATGACGGGGGCAGCACCCCGATAACCCACCGGTTCCCAGGGAGGAGGCACAAGGAGAAGGGGGTGTAAAGCCTTGGAGGAAGCTTTCTTCCCCACTTGTAAACAGCCCCTGGAAACCCATGAACCGTAAACAAAATCTCCTACCCCAGAAAATCTGCCACCCAAGGAGCAGAGAGGAGGTAGGAGAAACAAAGGACCCAAACAGACCCATTTTGTGGAGGAGGTACAGGTCTTCCAATTTGAGGGAGAGGGATCCTCAGAGGATCTTGGGAAAAGGATCTTCACCTTCAGAGATGAGGGAACTCCTCCCAAGTAAAAATGGGTCCCAAGGGATTCCAATCCAGACTGGGTAGATGTGGGGATTGAGCTGACGCCGTCCATCATTCTATCCCAGAACCAACAATACTGAAAACACCTGGTTCAAACCCATCCGGGTGACTGCCTCCAAAAGGGAGGGGGGGGGCGGCCCAGAACCTGAACCAGGGGAACCCAAAACCGCATCAATAGACTGGGTAGATGTGGGGGTTGAGCTGTCGCCGCCCATCATTCTATCCCAGAACCAACAATACCGAAAACACCTGGTTCAAACCCATCCAGGTGACTGCCTCCAAAAAGGGGGGGGCGGCCCAGAACCAGAACCAGGGAAACCCAAAACCGCGTCCATAGACTGGGTAGATGTGGGGATTGAGCTGTCGCCGCCCATCATTCTATCCCAGAACCAACAATACCGAAAACCCCTGGTTCAAACCCATCCAGGTGACTGCCTCCAAAAAGGGGCTGGGGGTGGCCCAGAACCAGGGGAACCCAAAACCGCATCAATATCCAATTGCCAACTTTTTCTTTCAGATTCCCAAAACTCCCTGCCAAACTCTGCCCAAATCTTTTCTCTCGCAATGTCTAAAACCAGGAAATTAGCCCGCCAGTTGTCCAAAAATGTGCATTATCTGTGCCCCCTTGAGGAGAAGGATGGAAGATACTATGCCCTGGTACAAGTACAGGGGCAGGGTACAATTTTGGCACTGGTGGAGACTGGATCCCAAGCTACCCTTCTGTCCAAAAGGGCCTTTGATGAACTAAATGCAGGAAGGGGGAAGAATTACCAAATTCCTCTCACCTCTCTTCCTGGACAACTTCAGAACTTTGACGGGAAGGAAATTCCCGTTGAGGGGACTGCAGATTTGGACATCAAAATTGGGCGACACAAGGTGAAACACCTGGTCATAGTCGTGACTCCAGAGGGCACCTCTTGTTTACTAGCGAATGACCTCCTGAGAAGGTTGTCACCCCTAATAGATTGCGTAAACAAGGTTCTCTGGACCCAGACTGGCCGACAAATAAAATTAAAACATAGTGTCAACCATGTTAGTTTAAACGGCACGTGCCACATGGTTGAACAAAAATCTGACCAAGTAGAATTTCACTTCCAGAACAACCAAATTCCAGACGTGACAGTAATAGCAGTAGGACAACAGACTGGTGACGGGGGGGGTCCTCTCTATTTCTGAAAATCAACCTTCCTTCCAGTTTAAGGTGGTATTCCACACTGGAAGGAAACACTCTGAAATTCTTTACTAATCCACAATCAGACATTCCCACTCCAATAGTGCAGAAAGATGTGAAATTAGCTTAGAGCCTGGCTGATATTCAGCAAATTGGAGAGCAGTTGTTCATCCCTGTTCAGTTAAATGATGGGAAGGACTCTGTTCTCACCCGAGTGTGTGTGAACAACAGTAAGAGCTTCACCAGCGAAGCCATGTTCCGCCAATTCCCAAAAGATCCAGCCATTCCCACATTCAAACTGATAGACAAATGGGAAATGGACCTGGAAGCACCCAATTCCAAACATCTCCTGCCAAGCAGGTGTATGCTCAAAATCTCCATTGGAAACAAGAGCATAGTCCATAATTGTTGGGTCGTGTGAGACGTCACTGCCGCCTTTTACTTAGGCAGTGACATTCTCAATTGCTTTGCCATTAGTCTGGACCTAATAAACTTCAAAGCTTGGTCCCGATTAGCGGATAATCCCATGGGCTTTGATGATCCAGAAAAAGCATTTAGGCCAGCTCAATTGCTACCTTATGCAGTTGAAATTCAGGTTAAAGAGGAAATCACCATCCCAGAAAGGACCCGACAATTCTCCCTGGAAGTGAAATTTAAAGGAGGACAAAAATTGAAAAACCCATATGCTTACATTAATCTAAATGCTTTTCTCCAACAGCAAGGGTTAGGGGTAAACGCAACACCATTAGTCAACATAGAACATGACACCATTCCAATAGAGGTGGATAACAGCGACTTAAAGAGTATTACCCTAGCTGCAGGCACCATTATTGGAATGGCGGTTGATGACCGACATTTCTCCATTGATTTAGGAAATGAACTGTTAGGACTAATCCCCAAGGACTGTTTTGACAGTGATAGTGATAACAATACAACACCAGACTGGATCTTTACCCGGCATGGGGGGAACTTCCTGGTGTACACTTCCGGCCCTTATGGTAAGGAAGATGTGACTTGTGAGGGATGAGGTGATTTTCCAGGTCCATGAGGGCTGCCTTCCCCACCTGAAAGCCTCCAGTCCAAATCAACACTCTGACCAGGGACTTCTCCACCCAGCTGGAGGAGGCCGCGGAGATAGCAAAACCAGACGTCTTTCCAGGCTTCAGGCAGATGGTTGAAGAGAGAGTCAACCTAGCTGATGCCTGTGTGACTCTGGAGCAAAAGCAAAAGTTGAAACAAGTTTTCTTGGATTTCCAAGATCTCTTTGCAGTGGACTCATATGACTGTGGTCGCACGGACATCCACACAACAATTCCCACGGACCCTGGCATGACTCCAGTGTTTGTGAAGCAATATTGTTTGCCTCTCGCATCCATGGAGTCCCTTACTGAAATAATTAAGAACCTTGAGTCCCGGGGAATAATCCGTCCAGTACACAGAACCTTCAAAAACCCGGTGCTGGGAATATTGAAGCCAAACGGCCAGTGGAGACTCTGTGCCGACCTTAGGGAGCTCAACAAACGAGTCCATACTTCCCGATGGCCTCTTCCCTACATAGACCAAGTGCTGGCCCAGATCCAGGGGTCACAGGTATTCACTGCAATAGACCTGACCAATGGGTACTGGACTGTCCCTGTCAGTAGGGAGGACCAATACAAGCCGGCTTTTACCTTTGGGGCCCAGCAGTACAAATGGACCCAGACTCCCTTTGGATACCTCAACTCCGGCAATGAATTCAATATTTTCCTACACAAGGCCATGCCCGACCTGGGTGCAAGGGGTAACCTGGCTTATGTAGATGATGTCCTCATCAAAAGTTCATCTGTGGAGGAACACATAGCGGAGATCCGTTATGTTCTGACACAGTTGAGGGCCGCCGGAGCAAAACTTTCCTTTCAGAAAGCACAGTGGTGTAGAACCCGTGTTAATTTCTTGGGGCATGTGATTACTCCTCATGGTCTCTGTCCCCAGGAAAAGAAAGTGGAAGCACTTCAGAAACTGAAAGACCCCACAACTCTGTGGGAACTAAGGAGCCTCCTTGGACTGACTAATTACAGCAGAAAGTTCATTGAGGGCTATGCAGAGATCACCAGACCCCTGATTCATCTTTTGAAGGGGGGGTCAAGTGGGAAAGGTCCAGAACAATCCGAGGCAGTAAGACAGCTCAAAAGAAGCCTCTCACAAGCGCCCTGCCTAGCTTACCCTGTCAGAAACAATAAGTTTTTCTTGGAGACAGGGTTCTCTAACACATGCTTGACTGCAGTATTATATCAAAAGCATGACAAGGTCAATAAAGTAATCTCCTATGTGAGCAAAACTTTATCCTCTGTGGAGGAAAAATGAAATGACTGTGGGAAGGCACTCCTGGCAACGGTGGGGGCATTGAAGAATTACCGCCCGTTTATCCAGGGGGAACACATCATAGTGGAGACTCCACACCAGCCTCTGCAATACCTCCAAAGTGACAGAATCCGGGCCGGAAATGTGAGTAATTCCCGAATTACTTCCTGGATTCTGTGATGCAAGGCTTTCCTGTAGAGGTCAGATATGGCCAAAACAAGAAGAGTCCCCTCGCGCAAGGTCTGGCTGACTTGCATGATTGTGCCAGAGAAAACTGTCTCGAGGACGAAAGTCTAAAAATCAAGGACAACATGGAGGAATACCTTAATTCCCCCCACAAAGTCTTTGAAGAAGACACGTGTGAGGGAATGCCCACTGTCTATTTGGATGGATGCTCTTACCATGTTGACAACAATGGGGAAAAAGAAGTTGTGGCCGACGTAGGGAATGCATGGGTGAATGAGTCCCCAGAACCTTCCGCTGTGTACAAAATTGGTCCCCGAAGTAGTCAGGTGGCAGAGTTGATGGCTGTGCATCAGGCCATCCTCACTGCTGTCCAACATCAACTCCACGAACTGGTCATAATCACAGATTCAGATTATGTACGGAACGGGTTTGTGGAGCACCTGGTTAATTGGAAAACCAGAGGCATGTTATGTGCTAATAACAAACCCTTGAAACATGGGAAGTTAATTCAAAATATTGATGATCTGGTCACCTCGAACGGGATGACCATATACTGGAAAAAGATCAAGGGTCATTCCAAAGTAGAGGGACCAGACAAAACTGGAAATGTCTTAGCTGATCAGCTGGCCAAAACCGGGGCCATCCAAGGGGATCTAATAGAGATAGAGTCCCTGTTGGGGGAAATCCAGGTCACTGCTATCACTAAGTCCCAGACAAATGCTCACCATGATCTTTCAACTGCACAATGGAGTAAGGAGACCCCCGATGCTTATTTGATTACGGCTCAGAAGGGGGATCCAATAATTGGTAAGTTTTACCAACACATTGAGGACCCTGAAAACTTTCCCCTGATGGATACCGATTACATTGGGAAAGAGGACCTTAGAGTGTTGATGAAATGTCCAAAAATGTTCCGAATCCAAGACGGTTTGTTGCTAAGGAAATCCCAAGCTGGCCATGATCAGTGGGTGGTCCCTACCTCATTCCGAAGCCTGATGTTAAGTCACGCCCATGATGCGGCCACCGCCGTTCATAGGGGGTTTCATACAACACTTGAGATCTTAAGAGTAGTTGCATACTGGCCAGACATGGGGCAGGACCTCGACTAATACTTGAAGGGGTGTCTTGTGTGTGCACAATTTCTGCCAACATCCCTCACACACCGTGCGCCTCTCCAAAAGAGGGGGATGACACTGCCATGGTCAGATTTGCAAGTCAACTTCATAGGCCCCATGATTCGCTCCTCTAGAGGAAATAAGTACATGTTGACGGTGACATGCTTATTTACTAAATGGGTGGAATGTCTCCCGGCCCCAAACTGCAAGGCAGAAACAGCAGCTGCCCTAATGATCAACCACATCTTTTTGCGTTTTGGTCTACCCCAAAGGATTGAGTCAGACAGAGGTAGCCATTTTACCATCGAAGTAATGACTAAGATGTGGGAGATACTGGGGGTTAAAAGAAAGCTACATATTGCTTACCGGCCAGCCTCATCTGGTGCAGTGGAGAGATACAACAGAACCATTGTGAGCATCTTAAAAAAGTTTGTGGCAGATTCTGGGCCAAGTTCGGATATCCGATTACCTCTGGTCCTAATGGCCATCAGATCTACCCCTTCATCTGCAACTAAAATGTCACTGTTTGAGCTGATGACTGGACGCAGGATGGTGCTTCCCCAGCATTTGCTCTACAGGACCCAAGAGCAGACATTAATCAATGCCTCCACAACTCATGAGTATGTGAATAATTTAAGGAAACACCTGCCTATGCTCAGCGGAATCTAGAAAGATCAGCCGAGAGTATGAAAACTCACTATGATTTGAAGATTACTAGGAAAAAATACAATGTGGGAGACCGGGTCTATCTATACAATTTCCAAAGGAACCAGGCCAAACAGCGAAAATTTCTGCCTACATGGAAGGGACCTTTTGAAATTGTAGACAAAATATCCCCAGTCGCCTACAAGATCCGCATCCACAAAGGTAGTTTGGCGGAAGGGGAAGACAAGTGGGTCCATATTAATCAGCTAAAGTGTTGCCATCCCAGGCGCACTCTGCAGCAACTGGAGGAGTCCTCTGCAATCCCAGAGGGAGCCGATCCAGAGTAATACAGTTCCAACCCTAAAATATTCCACATATAGCCTATAAAATTCTATGATTCTTGAATACAAATGTTTCCTGATGTATAAAATGTATATGTTCGCCCCACCATTAATAGTGGTGGGGAAATGTCTATGAATATGTTTCTGCCGCTTTTGCTTTGTCATCCTAGGAGAGATGAAACCATGGAGACTGACCAAGGTGGACGACACGGGGACTGGGAGCAAAGATCCAAGGGGCCCGGGGTACCGCCCGAAACTCCCATCAGGACCAGCGAGGAGAACCGATCGATCCACCCTGATGGAGGAAAAGATGTTGAACTGTGCCATCTGCGTAATCAGAAGAAGATGATGCAGACATCTCAGCGTGTGGATCAAAACATCCTTTGCAGCTGACTCCCCCTTGACTCGAAATCAAAGCGCAGTCGAGCGGGGGAGCTTGTCAGGTGTTTTGACACATATTTGAATTATTACGCTACAACATTTGGTGCTGTGGGCTTAGAAAATCCAAGATGGCCGAAAAGCCCACACTTGCGCCAGAATCCAGGAAAACCGTGCAGTTTGCGCACACCAAAATGGTCACCTGACCTTCCGCCCACCAGTGCGAGCATGATGGGCCAGAAGCGCCATGAGTGAAACATGGTGCTAAAGGAAAAACAGCAAGCTTGAAATCACATTTGTTTCTCTGAAATGTAAGCTAAAAATGCCTATTTTAAACATTGCAAGATATTCAAAAATCTCACTGAACACCAGCAGACATATGGCAGAATGTAGTCTTGTGTGCATACAAAATCTGGAAAGATGAAGAGCCTAAAGCAATGTTTATAACAAAACTGGCTGAGCTGTGGATGTCAGCAGCTTAAGTGAAATTGGATTTAAAACCACTAAAATCGAAATGTTTAAAATAAATGAGTGACCTACTTTGGAGTGTCACATAGGTTGCAACTGTTTAAATGTCATAGTTTTGAACATAGAATCAGCATTCTAGCTGCATGTGTAAAAATTGTAAATTTGATTTGAATGAAGAAAACTGGAACAAAAGTGACATTTAGCTGAAGCCTGGCTTGAAGAGATTGAATTCTGCCCGGCAACTACCCCTGACAGGAGTTGAAACTTGCCCAGCAACTGCATTCACAGGCCTGGCTGCCTTCTGCTGTTCCCACCAAAAGGAGATTACACCTCTCTGATTGAATTAGGGTGGGGTACGTGGGGCTGCAGGAAACAGAACAATGAGCTTTCCTTGGCTCAGGCAAATGCTAATCCAGGGGTCGTAAATGGTTTCCTCTTGGAAGAAACTGGGAGGAGCAGTGCCTCTGTGAGCAAGCTGAGCTTGGAGGAAGTGGACAAACCAGAAATTCCGCCATGTGCTTTGGGAAACCACACCCGTCTGGGCCAGAGCATGATTTTAAAAAGATGGATAATTCATAGTACGGACTTGTCAAAATTATATAATTAATATCATTATTCCTGTGATTTTTCTGTGCACATTTTAAGAGGTGTTAGGACTCTGTGGTATGTTCTGGGGGGTAGTAGTGGAAAATAGGGTATTACTCCAAATGTCTGTATGTTAAAAATCTGACGCTTTATCATCTGATACCCATACTCCTTGCGCACGTTTGTCTAAATTCTGGAAAGGTTTAGAGGTTGTGTTCTTGATGAAAAGAGCAGAATTCTGTCAGAAGTGGACACGGGATCTTACAAAGACAGGGATCGGATGGTTTGGTGCTACAGAAAATATGTTACCTGGACATATAATATTAGAACAATTGTACATAGATAAATATGTATTTTGATCAAAAATAGATTTGTGTGCAAATTGACAAGGGGAGGATCCTCTGACCCATAAACCTACCTCATCACGATGACACTTCATTTTCTTCCCCAATCAGAGGACGGTAGATTCTCTAACCTATCAGGATCCTCAGAGGGTTGGGCATAGAAAGTCAGCCTTCCCACCTACTTTCAAAAGACATAAAAGGAGTTATTGAGACCCAGGTAGAGACATTCACTTTCCACTTAAAACTGATTTCTTGCGAAGCATTTTGACGGACCAGACAATATCCAGAAGACTCCAGAAACAGAACTTAGAATCCAGACTTCAGAACTTGCAGCAGAGAGGCCTAGTCCAAAAGCTGAATCCTTTTCAGCAGGCCTCAGAATCCAGCCACCTAACCAAACTATTCAACAGCCGGGCGAGCTGTTTGATTCTGGCTAGAACCCTGTGCCAGAACCCAGAAAGCAGAGCTGTATCCAGACCGCTGTGCAGTGCCGAGGCCAGAACCAGAGATCCAGAACCGCAGACCAGACCCAGACCAGATCACTGTGACCAGAACCAGTTCCAGAGACCATCCCGTGGCGAGAGAACCGTAGCCAACCTGACCAGATCTTGACGGCCTATTTCAAATTTATAGTGTGAGTACCCAGCCAGAACTGTGCATAGTCATCTATAAGTTTAAAATAAGCTTATCCCATCCAATTCAACCTGCCTAGAGCTGCATAGAAATCGTGTGTCCATTCTGTGATTTCAAACCTGTGAAAGTGTCACTTGCCATTCTGAATCATTATTCCATTCTGAAAATCTACCTCCACAAAATTGTCCGTATCTTTGGAACCGCATGTGCTAGGAACGAGATTTAACTTTCATTTTAATGCCAAGATCCCAAGCTTTTCGACGAATCCAGAAATCCGTAATCGCGCTCGACGCATTTGGAAAAAGTACTGCGAATTGAAAACTAGCTCAAACTTCTTCACCTGTCAAAAATAGCTGTCTTTTGCTTTGCATTGCTGAAATTCGTTTTCAACCTAACCCCTCATGAATCATTGCTAGTGTAGACCTGAACTAATTCAAAGTAGCTGTCACCTACCCTGAATCTCCTATAGAGAATTTAAATCGTTTTTAGCGTATTTTCACTTCTTTGCAAATCACATTTAAAGTATTTTGCCTGTGTTTAAAAACATACCGGTTGCTCTAAGCTTGCTAGGGGGGAACTGAATTGGTATTGCATTTGATGGTATTCCTGAAAATTGTGTGCTCTCCTTCCACCTCTTTATACTGCATAGGGGGGGAGTGAATTGCCACAAGGGGAAAAGTGATTATATTCTCTCTTGTTGAAACCATATCAGTTTATTTCTGTGCTAAATTCTTTCCATCATTGTTTTTCCTTGCAACCATAAAAGCATTCTCAGCTACCTTATCCTTCCTATACCAACTCCTAAGTGATTACAAAAGTGTGCTAGTGTAATATTATCCATTGTTGATCACTGTCATATTCATAAGTGTGCGATCAAATATTAATTTATTATAAAAGTGTGATATATATATATATATATATATATATATATATATATATATATATATATATATATTTTGTTTAATTTTCAAATAAATCTGTTAATTTGCAAAACAAACCTACTTCTTGGCTCAGTGAGGTCAGGGGATTCAAGGAGAGGGGCGTTATACAAGGGTTTATCATCCAGATCCATGAACTTGTCATAAAAATATATAATTAAGGGCTTCCCTTGGGCATCCCAGACTCGGCATTGACTTAGTTGGAGTGCTGAATTGAAGTTGCTTAACAGCCCCTTGCTAACCTTTTCATCAGTCTACTATATACATATTGCTCTGAGGTGCCGCACTAGGATTCTGCCCACTGGGATAAGCTCCCATGTGTCCCACTGTAATTGTGATGCTCTGTGTTTAACTGTAATTTTACCTTTCTGAGGTTTTGCTCCATGTTGGCACATTATGATGTTTCCCACTGGTTCCCATTACAATCAGTGAACAATTCTGCATTTGTTTTCCAATTCCCAATCCAATTCACATGACTGGCTCCCAGATATTGTTCCCTGACCTCCCAATATGCTGAGCTGTTCCTAGGATCGGATCCAACTAGGACTGTGCCCTCTCTGGAATCCCTACTCTGAACTCCCCTTGCAAGCACTTGTGTTCCACTGGCTGGTATTCTCAATGCCCTTCACTCCTCTCTTTGTACCCCCTAAAGGACCATTCTCTGCACACTGACCATTTCTAGAGATTCCAACCCACTCCAGGGTTCCTATGGACAGCTCCTCACAAGCACCTTTCCCAAACAGAACCACTACTGAGATGTCACCCAAGAGGTCCCCCTACTGATATGTTACCATGGAAACACAGAATGGATTCCCCAAGATGCCCACCGGGTTCTCCACGATCATCCTTGCACTGCATTTTTTTATCTCTAAGCCCAAGAACACTACACATATCAACTAAGCCATTCACACACACGTTAACCTGCCCAACATACATTAAACAACTGAATGCAACACCTCTACAATCAAGTTACTTATCACAGACCTGACCAATGGATCCTTGGACCATGGGAACTCAGGGCTTTTCTTTGGACGCAGCGAGTAGGAGTGCTTGCTTTGACATCTGTGCAGAGCCTGCTGTTGTAGGTGTGATTCCAGGCAGGGCCAAACTCAGCCTTTCATCCTTCCGAGGTCGATAAATGAGCGCCACACACCGTGGGTAATAATAAGCAGTGCTCAGATGCCTGAGGGTTTGTAGCGCTATATGAATGCTAAATTATTATTATTATTATTATTATTATTATTATTAATAATAATAATAATTAATTATTATTTTACATGTTTTTATGCTCCAGTCAAAGGACACCTAGAAACATACCTGCACACAGAGCTCAGGGCAGTTCTGATTTGTAAGCCTCAGCACAACAGCAAAACTTACTTGAATTTTCCCTCTCTTCTCAACAGCCAACAACATCGCACCCCACTCTATTTAACATCTACTGGAGGGCCCGGAAGCCATGCAAATGGATGAGGAGTTCAATATGAATCTCAATGACATAACATTCCTAAGACTCCAAGTGGAAGATATTGAGAATGGAACCACATTACAGGCCAACCAACCCACAACTCTAGAACACACATATTTAAGGGAATGCACCTTGCCTATAGGAGGTTCATAACAATACATGAGATCATAGTGAAATATGTGGGATATGCAGAAAGATGTGTAAACACTGTCTGCCATATCTAAATTCAAAACTGAGGTATCTGACACATGCCCTTCTACTGAGCCAATGCAATAGACCTGAGAATAAACCAAATTATGAAAGCCTGTGCAAGTGAAATAAAACAAACAATGTTTGCAAATTGACTATGCAGTGAGGCACCACTTTCTGAGTAAGTCAAGCATTTAGATGGCAAACCCCTTCTGTGGTATTTGCCTAATTTGTGTTCCTCAGTTTTCTGCCGATAGTGCTCTTGCTGTATGTGCTCTGGAAGCAGTTCATCTCTGAGTGGTTCCATACATTCCAAGTGCTTAAAACATGAAACTTCAATCCTACTTAAATACACTTAAAATGCCCATTCATATGATATGATATGATATGGCATTTATAACGCGCATATACACAAGTGTTTCAACAGTGAGGCAAGGGAGGGGGGAACAGAGGGAAGACAGAGACAACAACTTTCTAGGCCAGGTGACATTGAAATCACACAAGTGCAGTGGGAGGGGGAAAGGGCAAGTGGTGGGGGGGAAGGGAAAGAGGGCAGCGCAGTACATAGGATCAACGGTGATAAATAAATAAAATACATAAAAATAATAATAGGTAAAAAGTCCAGCCAGCTGGTGGCAAGTGCAGGGGTAGGAGCCGACATTAAGTCAAGAGCTGGTGGGGACTGTAGGGATACAGAAATGCAGTTTCAGTCAGGAGATCAGCAGGGGAGAGGAGGAGAGAAAGCAGAAGCAAAGAGGAAGGTCTTGAGGTGCTTCCAGAACCAGAGATGGTTCTTCTCAAGTTTCAGGGATGCAGGGAGGCTGTTCCAGAGGGAGGCCCCAACCAAGGAAAGAGATCTACCACCAACTTGTTGCTTAGATAAGTGACTGACTCTGATGGAGTTGGAAGCAGATGAGCAAAGAGCTCGATAAGGAAGACATTTAGGAAGAGAAAGTTGAAGGTATTGAGGCCCCAGACCGCAGAAGGCCTTGTGGACAATGCAGAGGGTTTTGAACTTAATCCTCGCAGCCACTTGGATCCAGTGAAGAGATGTCTGTCCTGGAGAGATACCATCCCTGGGCTTGAGGCCAAGGACAAGTCTTGCGGTCCTGTTCTGGATGAGTTGCAGAGGGTGTAGAGTAGAAACAGGCAGATTTAGAAAGAGGCTGTTGTAGTAGGCCAGCCTAGAGAGAACCAGAGCTCTGGAGACAGTGAGCTTCTGGGGGAAGGAGAGGAAAGGAAGAATAACTCTGAGGAGATTCAGCTGGTAGTATGACTTCTTAGATATGTCAGAGATGTGAGTGGAGAAGGAGAGTGTGGAGTCGAAGATGACCCTGAGGTTTTTAGCCTCACAGGTGGGGGAAGGAAGAGCGCAAGAGATGCCGGCCAGAGAGCGATAGGAAAGGAGGGAGCAGGTGTGTCGATGAGGAGACTCTGAGTCTTACTGGCATTATGGCAGAGATCATTGGCGGCACACCACTCCTGGATAGCGGAAAGACAGTCAGAGATGAGAGAATGAGAAGAAGTGGCGGAAGGAAACCTAAAAATGAGCTGAGTGTTGTCCGCATAGCACTGAAAGTTGGGGCAAAGAGAATGGAAATATGATGGGAAAGAAGTGCCAGGAATTGGTTGAACAGCCAGGGAGAGAGGTTACACCCCTGGGGAACAACACAGGTAGAGATAGAGATAGAGGAGAGGAGAGGAAGAACCCAAGTTCGACCTGGGACGGTTGATCAGAGAGGAAAGAGGTCAGCCAGGCCAGGGCCTGATCAGTGATTCCTAGGTTATCTCATACGGAGACGGTTGAGCAGGATGACATGGTTGACAGTGTCAAAGGCAGAAGGGAGATCAAGTAAGATGAGGACACAGGGGGTGTTGGAGTCAAGGTTTGAGAGCAGGTCTTCAAGGATATTCAGGAGAGCAGTTTCAGGTGCTTCTGGCAGCTCTGAAGGCGGACTGATGTTCATGGAGACCACCACCAGATACAGTGTGAAGATTAAGCTAGGAGATGGCCAGCTTTTCCAGGAGTTTGCTTAAGAAAGGGGTGATGGAGATTGGGCGGTAATTAGCTGGGCAGGAGGTGTCGGCTGAGTGTTTCTTAAGACGAGGGTGCACAAGGGAGTGCTTCAGGGGGGACATAAAGACTGCAGTGGCAAAGGAGTGGTTGCAGAAGTCAGCCAAAACAGGAGCCAGGGTGTCGATGTGGTCCTTGATGGTTTTAGAGGAACACAGGATAACCTGTTTTGATGAGACTTTCATATGTTGGACGTCACTAGAAACCTTGTCTGGGGAGAACAGGTGAAAGGCAGAGAACGAGGGGAGGCGGTCGCAGGAGGGTGAGAGGAAGAGCGGGGAGTAGATGGAGGAGGAGGAGAGGAAGAGAGAGAGGACAGGATGTCCTCAGTTTTAGAGATGAAATGAGAAGCCAGGGGTGTGCAGAGGGAATGGGAGGGGACAGGAGAGGTAGAGACTGCAGCAGGATTGGCTAGCTCCTTGCAGATTTTAAAGAGTTCAGCCAAGTTGTTGTCTGCTGCAGAGATGCAGGCTTTGATGAGGGCTCTCTTCTAGGTGCGGACAGAGAGCCATTATTGCCTTTGCAGCAGGCGGGAGTCCAGTTTGTCAGAGGATGTACAGGAAGCATGCCATTTCCTCTCAGCCACCCTGCACTAGGATTTAAGGGTGACGAGGTCTAAGTCATACCAGGAGTTGCACCTGGCTTTGGGTTTCAAGTGGATCCTCATGACAGGGGCAAGAACATCACGAGTATCAGATATAGCAGAGTGGAACATAGAAAGGGCTGTGTCAGGATGTGAGTCAGCCGAAAGGGAAGAGGGTGATGAGAAAGTAGCAGTGAAAGCCTCAACTGACACACGCTTCATTCATGAATCAGATAACCGGGAAGGTAGGTGGCAGTGCTGGAGTTGACTTGGCCTGAGGGGTTGAGAGAGTGAGCTGGGAGGAAAAGAGAAAGTGATCACTCCAGGAGAAATGAGTGGTGAGAGAGATAGAAAGGGGAAGGACTGTAGATATCAGAGCATCCAGAGCGTGCCCTGCAGAGTGAGTCAGTCCAGATGGGAGGCTAGAGAGTGAGAGAGAGCTGCAGAAGTCGCAAGAGAGTCTAGAGGAAGGACATGAAGCATCCAGGTGGATGTTAAAGTCTGCAAGAAGGAGGAGTTGAGTGGTTGAGACCAGGAGGGAAGAGGAGAGGTCCACCCATTCAGAGAGGAAGGAGGAGATCTGACCAGCTTGCCGATAGATGGCAGCCACAGTAAGGGAATGGCTAGGAGACAGAGAGAGCCTGCAGACGAGGAATTCAAAAGAGGAATAGGCCTGCGTAGGAATGACAGAGGCAGGAATCCACTCCGGGAAGATCAGGGTTACACCCCCTCCAGGACAATTGGACCTGGTTGTGGAGAGGATATTATAGCCATCAGGTAGGAGAGTGTCAAAGCTTGTGACAGAGTTTGCGGTGAACCATGTCTCGTGAGACCGTGGACATCGAGGTTGAGTTCTTCAAGGAGGCGGCAGATGTCACACAGTGTTTGACAGCTGACCGAGAGTTTAGTGTGGCAATATGGAGAAGGTTGCCATCCTTGAAAGACTTCCAGGGAGGGGTACAAATTCAAGGTACGCCCTGCGGAGGCATAGAAGAAGCCTGAGTGGGGACAGAAGAGGAAGGAAAAGAGGGCAAGTTAGCCAAGGAGGAAACAGCAAGAGGAGGTGAGTAAGCTGCGGAGGGAAGAGAGGGGACAGCAGGAGAAGAAAGAAAGTTGATGAGGCACAGGAAGCATCTACCAAAGAGCAGAAGGTTGGCCCGACAGATTTTGACCAAGACAGTGCCATTCAGGTAAACATTAATTATTACCTTAGAGGGGTGGAAGGAGGCCGTGGAGGGCCTCCCACCGGAAGCCACAATTAATGGGAGATTGAGAGAAAGTAGAAAGCACAGAGACCATATGAAGAGTCCATAGGTCTGGCGATGAAACGATAAAGAGGATGTCGGTGATGGTTTGCCTGGAGGAAGCACTGGTATAGGTGTCAGCAATCGGGAGGCCTGGGTTGGAGACCAGGATGTCCTTTTTAAACTTCTTCCTACCAGATTTAATGAGGAGAGCAGGTTAGTCGATAGAGAAGCAGTTAGAAAAGATTGGGAGACGGAGAGCACCATAGGGTAGGTGGGGAGAGGAGAGAGGAGGACGGGGGGGCACTAGGGAAGGACAAGGAGCGGTGCAAGCACACGATACAAGGAGAGACAAGACAGTAGAAGAGAAGTGAACAAAAACGACAAGGCTCAAACAGTAGTAGAACAGTTTTCTGGATGAACGCTTTGCAAAGAGGGCAAAACAAAGACAGTACTACTTTCACAATGTAATTAAATAAAACACACTGGATCTGAGAGTCCTGTATAGTGGGAGAACGGCCTAGGTTTCACAATGCAATTTAAATACTTTCCCAAAGGAATTTAAATAAAACACACCTAGGACTGAGAGTCCTGTATAGTGAGAGAAAGGCCTAGCTTTCACAATGCAATTTAAATACGGCCAATGACCATAGTGTTGTCTCAGAATGGTACAGGTTAATAATTACAGTATTATTCTAGTGTGTGTAAGGTTGCTATCTGGCAGGGTATTCAGGGAAGAGTGAAGGCTCTACACCACAACCGGGTCACTCCTACCTTACTAGTCACTGCTGGTTGATGGCTGGCCACTTTCTTCCCCTGCTGACACCTGCACACACTATCAGGAGCCGCCTCTGTGGAAGCCACCTTAGCCGCAGGTGCTATTGGGCAGAGGGCTGCCCTGGGAGGGTCTGTTAAGACCAGAGATCTGGCCAACCATGTGTGGAGGGAGAGCTGGGAGGCTGGAGGAGAGAGGGGAAGAGGAAGGAAGGATTCAGGGAAGCACACACAGCACGTGGGGCCTGGGGGGCACAGAAAGTACAAGGCACCATATATCAAATATATAAAGGCCCAGGAGGGTCACAAATCAGGCCAGCTCACCTGGGAACGCAGAGTGGAAAAGGCGCAAACCCATGGTGCCGGCAGCTACACGAGGCAGGGGGAAGCAAAACAACCAATCACGGGTGGAGGGAGGGCGCCGGGAGGAGGGAGGGTGGAGGGGAAGAGGGACGAAGGAGTCGGGTAAGCAAACGCAGCACGATGGGCCTGGGGGGCACAGAAAGTAAAAGGCACCAGATATAAAATTATTAAAGGCCCAGTCAGGCCAGTTCACCAGAGAACCCCAAGTGGGATTTCATTTGGAATTCATAGAAATTACTCCAGAGGCACAGGGTGACATAACCTCAATGAAGAGCCAACTCTTAGTCCAAACTTGTCAGATGCTGGTAAGCATCATGTCTATTTTTTTTATTTTTTTTCTGGTCTCGCATATGAGGGCTGGGTGAGGTAAGCAGCATGTCTGGACATGGCGGAAACTGCTTCGGGACTTCACACTAATCACAACTAGAACATAGAAAAACAGCAATTTGTGGCTACGGTCTAAAGAAAGTGTCCTAGGGTCTACTGGTGATATTGTTTCGTATCTTCAATACATTTCTGGAAAGATCTCATCAGAAGCTGGATTCTGTCATCAGAAAGTTACCGAAAGTGTCAATCCACGTTGCCCACCCCTTGTATCAAGGTCCCAATGGAAGCAAACTCCACACCACAGAGACGGATGTTGGATTTCAGAATTCCGCATGGAAGCGGTCTATAATTCAGCAGGGGCTATACTAATTGAATATGCACAACTGCATTAGCCCTACTGCAGATGCCCCACAATGTATTTTATACTGCCACTAATTCAACTGTACTTGCTATAATTTTGCAAATGCACTAAATGCATTGTGCTTGCACACATGTATGGACGTTGAACCCAGATGTTGGCTTCTAAATTTAAGTGAGTCGTTTTGGATATTCCATTGGGAAAAGTCTGAGGGAAACTAACAGCATTACAGAAGCCCTCCTTGCTGGAGGTGCTGCCATTGTCAAGTCTTACTACACATACCTTAAAGAGACTTCCCATCAAATCTAGCTCCTCTAAAAAGGCATTGATTTATCTGATAGTTTAACTGTGCAGGAGCACGATACATGAAGTGTTCCCCAGTGGTAAAAAATGTGCATATCGCCCATTTTGCTACTTGTCCGTGGTAAAACGGAATCAAGCAAACATGAAATATCCTAGTCCATATTACATACACATGTTTGCATAGGAGTGAAGTCATTTTACTCGTTATTTTGTGTCAGAGTGATGGGCAATAGAGCAAACATGCCTTTCTGTAAAGTCGCCCAGAAACCTATTACATAATTATTTACTTAATTATTTAGGAAAAGTGCAAAGAAGGTCAAAGGGTAAGAAATAAAATAGCTAATGTCGGATTGCTTTTACTTTACTGTGCATGCTGTGGTTAAACTTAATGGAAAATGAAGAATTGGTGTTGAAGGCCAGTAGATTTTTAGTTGTAGTAAAGAATGTGCGAGACTTCAGTTTTAGGAAAACATGGCTTCGGTCTTATTTCAACTCGAAATAAAACAATCGATTAAACAGTATTAACTACCATATTAAATAATAAACATTACTACCTAAAGGACGTGGAAGGTGCACATGGCATGGTTTAGTACAGCAGCCAGGTAGGACGCAGGCTTAATAGCACGCATGCTAATATATGCATGCCGGCTAATGACGTGAACACGTGTGTATGCTCTGCCCAGGTTCATTCATTTGCAATCCAGACATGTGAGACTCAAGTCATGCCTCTAAAATCCCAAACCAACACAAAGTGTCTATCTGCCCTGTTTTTCAATCGGGTCTTTATTACGTTACATAATAACTTATTAATATAATAGATAAAGAGTGCGTAGAAGCAGACATGCCAAGGTAACAGTGATAGCCTTTCGACCACTGCCCTCCGTTAGAGCAATTCATCTCCACCTAATTTCCATGACCCTGCTGTAGGCTCAGATCTCTCGTTGTGCAGCAGTTTGCTGTGAGAATACAACGTCGCTGCCAGACAGGAAACTGCGGTTTGATTTACGAGGGCCCTGAAACCAGAGGCTTCTAACTATTTATCACTTTTTCTTATACGTCCATTCATGTTTAGGTAGCAGGTGCTATCGTACGTTTCTCTGCTGAGTTTGCCTTAACCAAAGGGTAAGCGGCCATTTGCTTGTCGCCAGGCAGCCTCCAATCACTCAGTGCATGGTTTTCATGTGAATGCTGATAGCTCAATGTTGTTTTATCTGCTTTATGAATGCATCACATACCTCTGAAGAAAAGAGTGTTTTGGCCATTCTTTCCTAAGAACATGGAAGTAGCGAGAGGCCGGAATATGGCTTAGGAAAACGGTCTTCCAGAAGTAACAGCTGACGAATAATTGCCCTTCACTCCTGCACAAGGGCTCGGGCGTTAAAGATTTCGGGTGTATTGAACCCTGCAACTCACAGAATGTCCCTGTGCTCTGCAGTATAGAGGCTGCAATTGTGTGCTGAAAAAAAACAACACAAATACCATTGCTAATGGCAATTATCTGAAGTACGCTAACTCTAATTAAGGCATTCCAAGTAAGGATGTCTTTCCATACATATGACAGCTGCTTCAATTCATCAGTTATGAAATGGGCACGCCTTAGAAAATACCATTTATTTCATCCATTTTTCTGAACTTCTTGTTTTATGTGTAGATTGCAAAAATCAATCACCCCTTTTTCGGGACGTGTTTAGTGTTGCAGGGTGGTCCACGTATTGTTCATGCGTTGTGAGTTGTGATGTCTCCTCCTGCTTCCACATGTCCCCCTTCCCCCCACTTTCATTAGGGTGTTGTGTATTGCTCATGCATTGTGGGGGCTTGGGCTGAAGGCCATGGGCACATGGCTTGTGGGACCATAAGAAAGATATTGGGATAACATGTTAAGGAGCCACAGCCAAAGGCCAGGGCCAATGGTCATGGCTGTAATGCCAAGGACAGAGGCATTGAGAAATATACAGTGAGCATAGCCGGAGTCTGTGTCCACTGGCCATTGCTAGTGGCTCCGAAAGAACATATAATATGAGAAAATCCCTGAAATTCAAGGAAACAAATTTAGTTGAACTGCAGTTGGGAAACTCAGGACCGGCTTAACTCAGCGTGTTCCTGTTGCAAGGCCGAAGAGCACATATATAAGAGAAGGAGTTCACAATGCTATACAAAATGGCATTATGGGGAATATGGCATTATGGGTGAGATCAATGGGTAAACGCTGAGTAAGACCGGTCCTGAGTTTCCCAACGTGCTGAATTTCAAGGGTTGTGTTGCATTAAGTTTCGTCCCCTT